>NW_027597279.1:0-89339 GCF_964194155.1 Cetorhinus maximus
GCATCTGTGGACAGGTAGGTTGATGAGGGCGAGGCCAATTCGGTTTTTCCCCTTTTGTTCATTCCCTCAACACCTGCTGCAAGTTCAGTCTAGTAGTTATGCCCTTCTGGACCAACATGGTCAGTAGTGGTACTAGCCAAGTCACTCATGGTGACAGACATTGAAGTCCCATACCCAGAGTGCGTTCTGTGCCCTTGCCACCCTCAAGTGCTTCTTTCAATTGGTGTTCAACATACAGGAGTGCTAATTTACCAGCTGAGTGTGGGGCAGGAGGTGGTTATCAGAAGGAGGTTTCCTTGCCCATGTTTGATCTGATTACATGAAACTTCATGGGGCCTGGAGTCAACATGGAGGACTCCCAGGTCAACTCCATCTTGACTGTATACCACTATGCTGCCACCTCTGGTGGGTTTGTCCTGCTGGTGGGCAGTGGTGTCTGGGACATTGCAAGGTATGATTGTCTGGGTATGACTATGTTCGGCTGTTGCTGGACTAGTCTGCAAAGCAGCTCTCCTAATTTTAGCCCAAGCTGTCAGATGTTAGAGAAGGGGACTTTGCAGGGTTGGCAGGGCTGGGTGTGCTGTTGGTTGATGCCAGTGTGCAGGTCAAAGCCAGCTGGTTCGTTCAGTTTCATTCCTTTTTTACTTCTCTGTAGTGCACTGATGCAGCCAAGTGGCAGTTAAAAGTCAACTACATTGCTCTATGTCTGGAGTCACAAGTAGGCCAGATGGGGTAAGAATTGCAGACTTCCTTCCCTAAAGTGAACAGGTGGGATTTTAAGACAATCAACAAATTGTTTCATGATCATTACATGGACTAGTTTCCAATTTTAGATTATTTAAATAAATTTAAATTGCACCAGCTGCCATGGTGAGATTCTGAGCGTGTCCCCATAGCATTTGCCTGGGCCTTTGGATTACTAGTCCAGTGACATTACCCTAAGCCACCCCCAAAGCAGTCCTTGCACTGATCCTTGGGGAAACATCTGTCAACCATCCTTCAGTATGAAAAACAACCATGTAACAACTCTGCCCTTAAGCCAATTTTTTAAAATTCAAGCAGACAGACCCTAATTTTCGACGTGCAATGTTGCTAATCTGCCTTTTGTGTGGTACTTCATCGAAAAATCCACAAAGACAACATTCACTGCATTCCCTTCATTGACCTACTCTATTACTTCAAATAAATTTAATTAGATTGGCCAAACACAATCTGTGTTATCCACAATCTGAAGGTAAGCATGCAGATGCAGCAGGCGGTAAAGGAGGCAAATGGTACGTTGGCCTTCATAGCCAGAGGATTCCAGTACAGGAACAGGGATGTCTTGCTGCAATTGTGCAGGGCCTTGGTGAGACCACACCTGGAATATTGTGTGCAGTTTTGGTCTCCTTATGAGGAAGGATGTACTTGCTATAGAGGGAGTGCAGTGAAGGTTTACCTGACTGATTCCTGGGATGGCGGGACTGATATGTAAAGAGATATTGAGTCGATTAGGATTATATTCGCTGGAGTTGAGAAGAATGAGGGGGGATCTCATAGAAACCTATAAAATTCTAACAGGACTAGACAGGGTAGATGCAGGAAGGATGTTCCCAATGGTGGGGGAGTCCAGAACCAAGGGTCACAGTCTGAGGATATGGGGTAGACCATTTAGATGAGGAGAAATTTCTTCACCCAGAGAGTGGTGAGCCTGTGGAATTCGTTACCACAGAAAGTAGTTAAGACCAAAACATTGTATGTTTTCAAGGAGTTAGATATAGCTCTTGGGGCAAAAGGGATCAAAGGGAATGGGGAGAAAGCAGGAGCAGGCTATTGAGTTGAATGATCAGCCATGATCATGATGAATGGCGGAGCAGACTCGAAGGGCCGAATGGCCTACTCCTGTTCCTAGTTTCTATGTAAACCCGTGCTGGCTCTCCTTAATTAACTCAAACCTCTTGAAAAGGCCTCTTGATTCTCTCCCCACCTCCCCTACCAATTATCATTTCTAAAACCTTACCACCAGTCGTTGAACTGGCCAGCCTATAGTTACAAGAATGTCCTGAGACCCTTTTTAAAAAAAGCGTGTTACATTTATTACTTTCCAATCCTATGGCACCTCCCTATTATCCAGGAGTGATGGAAGACAGCAAGCCATTCCAATATCTCCATTCCATCTGGCTATGCTTTGGTAACAGTTTGATATATATCCCCTGCACTAAGTGCAAAATAGATGGTAATGTACTAATACGACAAACATATTTACATTCAACTGAAGAAGAACTTTTGAATTACTAAGAGATGAAACAGTACAAGATCCACTTTTGTTTAATGTTAACTGACAGTGCGCTATAAAATTTTCCCCAATATTCTCTCTACTAATCAAGAATCAAGGTATGGTTAATTGAATGTCTTTAAAGAAATTAAAGAAAGAGTGACAGATCAACTGTTGGGAACATTAATAATACTAATCTACACTCCATTTGCAGGTTTGCTTGAATCTTTTGGTCCATTAGTGCAAGCTTTTTTTTCCTCCCTTCAATATCGATGCTTTAACGCCTTGCTTGTTGAATGGTACCTGCTTAAGTAAATATTCAGGTAAAGCACTTCACGTGCATTGTGTGCAAGGCACCTTCTATTAAAATTGGCATGTTTAAAACTGTTACTGTAACACCTGTGACCAATCATTTTTTTTATTGATCACTGTTACAATTGAAATTAATCTTTCCTATTAGAATACAGCTTTTAAAGCCCCAGAATTTGCTATTCTGTAGAGTGTAACCATTTCTAAACATAAGATGGTCTGCACTCGTGCTTCATGTTTTTCCTTCTATATGCGAAGAATGCGGTTGCCAAAGTTACGCTGTACCAAAATGCAGCACATTGCACCTTAATTGCTTCTATTTAAATTTAGAAAAGAGCTTACATCATCATCGTCATCTTCAATAGCTTCTCCTGTGAAGTATAACACTGCTCGTGGAATTATGCGTTCATGCAAGAAATGGCCAATTTCAAAGTCAGCAGCAAGTATTGCCTCAGAATCTTCATCCTACAACAGTAGAAAGGTAAAACCTCAAGTTCTAGCAATGATTTAATCTAAAGACAATCCTGATACAAGACATCAAGTTTTACTTTAATGCAGCCGATGTTAACCTTGCATCTTTGCTCCATTCTTCAATTGCTGTATGTTGCTCACCTCAAGACAGTGCTCCTTTAAGAACTTTAAATTAGATCAGGCAAACATCTGCCTCTTCGCCGCTATCCCCATCCTGACATCCAAGGTGTGTTTCTGAACCACTACCCCAAAATTCTTAACAAGTAACAGATTTGCCCATGTAACAAAGTCCACTTAGCAATCAAGAAATCTAATTTGTAAGGAAGATTAGTTTCAACAGTTAAAAACTTTAAATAAAAAAATTACAATATATTAAAGAATGAAAGGATTGCAAATGTTTAAGAGTCAACTTACCAACTCTCCATTCTCTGGAACTGCAAGAGAAAAAGTAAATTAGAAAATTTACAAGTATTCCAAGACAGTCAAATCACATTAACTCTGTTCACACTCACCTTCAGGAGGACAAAAAAAATTGAAGAAAGAGTCATTTGGTACAGTTTTTGTAACGGTTCTAACAGTGCCACGACCCTTATGCTTCTGCTTCTTTTTAATGGTTTTCATCGTGATGTTCTTTCCCTTCTTCCAGTCAATCTGGCACCTGCATTGGAAGTTGCAGATTTCTTTTAAGAACATTCTCTGTGACTGGATATGCTTTTCAGCCAAACATTACAGATGTTCCGATTAGGCACTTTACAGCCTTCTGTACTTAACATTGAGTTCAACCATGAACTCTCTCCATCTTTACCCCTTTTTTAATCCCATTTTAAAAATTTTATTTTTATTTACTTCCCCAGCCTCCCTCCCACCCACCCTCCCTCTGACAGGGCCATCTGTCACTTATTGTAATATTTTGCTTTCAGGGCGCTGACCCTTGTTCTGCTATTAACACATTCTGCTATCTTATCTTTATGCCACTCAACACCTTTAGTCTTTAACACTACCATTAACACTCCAAACCAAAAACAGAATTACGTGGAAAAACGCAGCAGGTCTGGCAGCATCGGCGGAGAAGGGTTGACGTTTCGAGTCCTCATGACCCTTCAGCAGAACTGAGTATAGTTAGGAGAGGGTGAAATATAAACTGGTTTAAGTGGGGGGGAAGAGAAGTTGAGGGGGGTGGGGGTGGTTGTAGGGACAAGCAAGCAGTGATAGGAGCAGATAATCAAAAGCTGTCACAGACAAAAGGATCAAAGAGGTGTTGAAGGTGGTGATTTTATCTAAGAAAATGTGCTAATTAAGAATGGATGGCAGGACACTCAAGGTACAGCTCTAGTGGGGGTGGGTGGAAAGACTGACAAGGTATTAGTTGTAGATTTAAAAATAATGGAAATAGGTGGGAAAAGAAAATTCTATATAAATTATTGAAAAAAACAAAAGGGAGGGGGAAGAAACGGGGTGGGAATGGGGGGGAGGGAGTGAATATTGAATTCAACAACTTTAGATCTTAAACTCCCTCCCCCCATCCCCACCCCGTTTCTTCCCCCTCCCTTTTGTTTTTTTCAATAATTTATATAGATTTTTCTTTTCCCACCTATTTCCATTATTTTTAAATCTATAACTGTAATACCTTGTCAGTCTTTCCACCCCACCCCCACTAGAGCTGTACCTTGAGTGTCCTGCCATCCATTCTTAATTAGCACATTTTCTTAGATATCACCACCTTCAACCCCTCTTTGATCCTTTTGTCTGTGACATCTTTTGATTATCTGCTCCTATCACTGCTTGCTTGTCCCTACAACCACCCCCCACCACCCCCCCAACCTTAAACCAGCTTATATTTCACCCCTCTCCTAACTTTACTCAGTTCTGCTGAAGGGTCATGAGGACTCGAAACGTCAACTCTTTTCTTCTCCGCCGATGCTGCCAGACCTGCTGCGTTTTTCCACGTAATTCTGTCTTTGTTTTGGATTTCCAGCATCCGCAGTAGTTTTTTGTTTTTATCCATTAACACTCCCTTTGTCTCGTGTCCACGGCATCTTTGTCAATCTCTCCCGAGCTCTCACTTATCCCTGACCTATTTTGCTCCACCTGCTCCAACCCCTCTTAAACAGTATGAAATACATCACATTTCTACTTCTCTTTAGCTCTGAAGATTCTTACGGACTTGAAACATTAACTGTTTCTCTCTACAGATGCTGCCAGACCTGAATTTTTCCGTATTTTCTGCTTTTATTTCAGATTTCCCGCATTTGCAGTATTTTATTTTTATACTACAGATGTACTGTGGTAGGAAATGAACAGGCTTTTTACTTCAGTTCTTCAGTATTCAACATTAAGCAGCTCAGTTTACCACCCCTTCTGCGCCCCGGCAAATATTTTGCATTCCATGCTCGAAGTTCAAAGATCTACTTGTCATTCACCTCATTTAAAAGGTCTATTTTACACCAGTGAAGGGAGGCAATTCAAAACCTACTGAACATCTCTAGCATCGCCAAGTTACTTCCATTAAAAAATTCATTCTACATCACCCTACAGCAGGAATGGGAGAAACTTAGCCCATGGGTCACATCTGACTGCCAGACCACCTCCAGCCCCCAGCCACAACAGGGGTCCCAAGGGAAGCAGTTCAAGGCAAGTTAGCCTATGATTGACCTGAAGTGGGCGTTCCTCGAGGAGTGCAGTCACCATGTTTGGATCAGCATCGAGAGAAGCACAAGGTAACCGTGCATTCAAGATTTCTTACTAGATTACTGCAGTTTTAATTTGCACTTTTACTTTTTGAAAACGCATACGTTTTCAAGGTGTGAGAAAATAATTTTTAAAATATATTTTTGGGGAATATGGTGTTATTCTGAGAAAAGGCTGTGTGTGTATGATTTAATTAAGCTAGGCAGGGATTATTTGGGAACAGGTTGACTGGGGGCTGGGGGGGGGTGGGTTTAGAACAAGGATGGAGGTGTTAGGTTTGAGGTGCAAGTAAACAGGTTGAATCTAACATTTGCATTTTTAGATAAGTTGAGAATTTGTTTGAATATCAAAGGGGAGTCAGAGGTAACAAGAAACATGTTTGCATCTTGCAAGAGTTCCATACGTAAACAGAAGTGGGGATATTATATTTTATTGACCTGAAAGCAAAAGATGGAAACATGAAAGGTCTTATATTTGGAAGGGTTGAGTTTCAAAGGGGTGTGAGAACAATGGAATCCAAGATGAAAAGGGGGAGAAAAAGGCATTTGAGTGTTATTGTGGGAGCTGTTTGTGTTGCGGTGGCTGGAGCTGTGACTGTTAAGCTGTGGCTCGGGGCTGGGAGAAGATGCGGTTCGAATCAGCCATCCAGTCAAGCAAGAAAAGCCTTGGGCTGCAAAAAGCAGTTTTATTCTGAAGTTTGGATTTTCACAGCAGAGTTGAAGTGCGTTACAGGTCATGTAGAATGCCTTCACTGGAGAAGCAGCCGTTTGCCTTGGGCAATATTACTGGATTTTCATTGTTAAACATCTATAAGGGAGTGTTGCCTGGAAGGTGTTTACCTGTGGGTCTGACCAAGTAGAGTATCTTTGAGGGGGGAATGTTTTATAAGACTAAGTTTAACTGTGGATCTGTAATCATGTGCTCAAGTTGTCTCTTATTCTTGTTAATAAAATTTTTACAATCCCAAGTGTTAGTGGATTTCATATAGCCAAGATCAATAGGTCCCCTTCTCTTTTTAAAAAAAGTTCATTCACGGAATGTGTGGTTCGCTGGCTGGGCCAGCTTTATTGCCCGACCCTCGTTGCCCTTGAGGTGGTGGTGGTGCTGAGCTGCCTTCTTGAACCACTGAAGTCCATGTGGTGCAAGTACACACACAGTGCTGTTAGGGAGTTGGTTCCAGGATTTTGACCAGCGACATCAAAGGAACGCCGATATATTTCTAAGTCAGGATGGTGAGTGACTTAGAGGGGAACGTCCAGGTGGTGGTGTTCCCATGTATCTGCTGCCCTTATCCTTCTACAGGGTAGTGTCGTTAGTTTAGAAGGTGCTGTCTAAGGAGTCTTGGTGAATTCCTGCAGTGCATCTTGAAGATGGTAGACACTGCTGCTACTGTGCATTGGTGGTGGAGGGAGTGAATGTTTATGGATATGGTGCCAACCAAGCGGGGCTGCTTTGTCCTGGATGGTGTCAAGCTGCTTGAGTGTTGTTGGAGCTGCACTCACCCAGGCAAGTGGGGAGTATTCCATCACACTCCTGACTTGTGCCTTGTAGACAGTGGACAGGCTTTGGGGAGTCAGGAGGTGAGTTACTCACCACAGGATTCCTAGCCTCTGACCTGCTCTCATAGCCACAGTATTTCTATGGCTAGTCCAGTTCAGTTTCGAGTCAATGGTAACCCCCAGGATGTTGATAGTGGGGGATTCAGTGATGGTAATGTCATTAAATGTCAAGGGGCGATGGTTAGATTCTTTCTGGTCATTGCCGGGCACTTGTGTGGCACGAATGTTACTTGCCACTTGTCAGCCTAAGCCTGGCTGTTGTTCAGGTCTTGCTGTATTTGGACATGGACTGCTTCAGCATCTGAGTCGTCGCGAATGGTGCTGCACATTGCGCAATAATCAGCGAGCATCCCCACTTCCAACCTGATGGAGGGAAGGTCATTGATGGAGCAGCTGAAGATGGCTGGGCCTAGCACACTATCCTGAGGAACTCCTGCAATGATGTCCTGAAGCTGAGATAATTTGACATCCGGCAATCACAACCATCTTCCTTTGTGCTAGGTATGACTAACCAGCACCTGGTCCATAGCCTTGCCGATTACATCACATCAGATGCAGATCTTTTAAATGTGTTGAGTGTTTCAGCCTCAACCACCAACTTAGACAGTGAATTCCAGGTGCCCACCACCCTCTGCGTGAAAAAGATTTTCCGCATGTCCCCTCTAATCCTTCTACCAATTACCTTAAATCTATGCCCCCTGGTAATTGACCCCTCAGCTAGGGGATTACAAGTCTTTCCGGTCTACCCCATCTGTCCCTCAATTAGGTGACCCCTTCGCCTCCTATGGTCTAAGGAAAACAACCCTAGCCTATCCAATCTCTCCTCAAAGCTGCAATTGCCCCTGGCAACATTCTTGTAAATCTCCTCTGCACTCTCTCCAGAGCAACTATGTCTTTCCAAGTAAAAGATTTGTAATAGGAAACCAATAATCAAGGTCTGAATGAGGAAACAGCTCTGTTACCCACAAAGATTTCACAAAATATAGCAGTGGAAAAGGATCATCGACTCATTCAGGGCATTTTGGGTTTGCTTTTCCTTTAAAAAGGAAAGTGGTGCCTCATAAGGCATTTACAGCCCACCTTCCTTTCATGGAATGTTGACTAGATGTATTAAAGAAATGTAATAAATCATAAGATCCCAGTGATGGATCACTGGTGAATTCCTCTTGAATTTCTATATCCCCCACCATTTTTTTTAAATTTACAAACATACAAATTAGAGGCAGGAGTAGGCCACCCAGCCCCCAAGACTGCTCAGCTATCTGATAAGATCATGGCTGATCTGACTCTGGCCTCAACTCTACTTGCCTGTCTACCCGCTATACCCTTTGGTTCCTTCGTCAATCAAGAATCTATTGAACTTAGCCTTTAAAATATTCAATGATCTTGCCTCCCCGCTCTGTGGAAGAGAACTCCACAAACCATTAACCCCCCCCCAACAATAGAGAAAAAAATCTCATGTGTGTCTTGAATGGGGAACCCTTTAGTTTAAAACTGTGTCCCCTAGTTCTAGTCTCTCCCATAAGGGGAAACATCCTTTCAACATCCACCCAGTCATGTCCCCTTAGGATCTTATATGTTTCAATAAGATGGCCTCATTCTTCTAAATGGCAATGGATAATTGCCCAACCTTTCTTCGGAAGACAACTCCTTCATCCCAGGAATCAGCCTAGTGAACCTTCTCTGAACTGCTTTTAATGCAATTATACCCTTTCTTAAATAAGGGAGACCAAAACTTTACACAGTACTCCAGGTGTGGTCTCACCAACACCCTGTACAACTCTAGCAAAACCTCCCTACTTTTATATTCCATTCCCCTTGCAATAAATGCTAACATTCCATTTACATTCCTAATCATTTGCTGTACCTGCATATAAATTTGAGATTCATGGACCAGGATACCCAGATCCCTCTGTACTAGAGATAAAAACAAAAAGCTAAAAGCTACTGCGGATGCTGGAAATCCAAAACAAAAACAGAATTACCTGGAAAAACTCAGCAGGTCTGGCAGCATCGGTGGAGAAGAAACGTTAACTGATTTCTTCTCTACCGATGCTGCCAGACCTGCTGAGTTTTTCCAGGTAATTCTGTTTTTGTTTCCCTCTGTACTACATAGTCCTACAATCTCCCTGCATTTAAATAGTACACTGCATTTCTATTCTTCCTGCCCAAGTGGAAGAGTTCACATTTTCCCACATTATACTCCATCTACCAATTTTTTGCCCACTCACTTAACCTGTCTATACCCCTTGGCAGGCTCTTTACCTCCTCTTGACAACTTACTTTCTTGGTGTCATTGGCACTGTACATTCGGTCCTGTCATCTAAGTCACTGAGAAAGGTTGTAAAGTTCACTTTCCCACATTATACTCTATTTGCCAAATGTGTCCACTCACTTAACCTGTCTATCTCCCTTTTGCAGACTCCCTACCTCTTGATAACTTACTTTACCTATCTTGGTGTCATTGGCAAACTTAGCAACCATAAATTTGATTCCTTCGCCCAAAGTATTGAGGTGGATTGTATAATGTTAAGGCCCCAGCACTGACCCCTGTGGCACACCACTCGTTACAGCTTGCCAATCGGAAAAAGACCCATTTATCCCTTGCAGCCATGTCTCTGTAATGGCCATCAGGTCATACTTATTTATATCTATTTGAGCTGACAATTTATCTGTTTCGTTATGAATGCGACGTGCATTCAGATGCAGAGCCTTTATTTCTGTCTTCGTACTATTTGTTGCAACCTCTAGCTTTATCTGCTGGCACACATTTGTACAGTGTCCCTCCCTGCCACACTGACTATCATTATCCCTATTGCTATCTTGCTCTCTTGCCTTGCCCTTTCCCTTCAACCCATCAGATCTTCCCCCACTTCTGCCACAAAGAACTTTCAATAAAGAACTATATGTGGTTTATGACATTGTGATTCCCAAACATGACTGTACTTGATTTTCTGCAGAAATGATGGGATTTGGAATTAACTTGTCCATTTCGTTTTATTATTTTTTTTAAATAAAGGGGCTAAGGGAAAGAAAATAGTCTTTTTCTGAGCAGCTTAGGTGGCCCAAGCGACAGTTCTCATGGGAGCTGGAAGAAATGCATTAGTCACGCTGTCTGAAAGGGATGGGCAGGACAAAGAAAGAGCAGTAACAGATGCCAACGCACAAGGAAAATACTAAATCGAGAAAGCCCTTCAATGCAATGGACAAGAATGCAGCAGAACATCAAATTTGTAAGCTTTGTACAGAATTAATGAATACTTCAGGTAGATGCAAAAAGAAACATTGGCACAGCAAAGGGGAACAGAAGATTCAGAGATACCCAAAATCTTGTATTGGTTGGTAGCTGGCATGGGGGGGTGGGGGGGGTCTTGATACTCTAGATGCAGCATCCACTTCACATGCAAATGCTAGAACAGGTTCAGCATAACGTAGAACAGAATTCACTCATGCTTGACATCTGCCAGCCAATTAAACTTTACTGATGCCTGACAAGTGAACAAACTTTGGTGAAGGTAGTTTAGTAACTGCTGTGAGCATGTGCTTGCCAAAGCACATCCCTGAATAAAACTGTCCTGGAGAAACAGGTTTTTCAAAAAAAGTTGGCAGTAAAAAACTTGTGACCTTAGATGCCATGACCAAGCTGCACCTCCTTTTCTTCTTCTCCAGCAAAAAGGCAGCTAGTGAGTGCTAAAGGTATCCATCGATACATTACACAGAATGAATGAACCCCCCAAAAAAACTATTTACAGAACAACTGGCCTTAGGTCATCTTCCCTTCTTTCAAGTTTTTAAAGTGAAGAATTGACTGATTTCCACTTGACAACTGTTCACAAAGACAAGTTCTAGTGTCCCATCACTGCAGTGTAACTCATCAAAATGTGTTATGCCTGAGTAAGATGGCTTGGTGTGTTATGCCTGAGTAAGATGACTTGGTGTGTTATGCCTGAGTAAGATGACTTGGTTTGTTATGCCTGAGTAAGATGACTTGGTGTGTTATACCTGAGTAAGATGACTTGGTTTGTTACACCTGAGTAAGATGGCTTGGTGTGTTACGCCTGAGTAAGATGGCTTGGTGTGTTACGCCTGAGTAAGATGGCTTGGTGTGTTACGCCTGAGTAAGATGACTTGGTGTGTTACGCCTGAGTAAGATGACTTGGTGTGTTACGCCTGAGTAAGATGGCTTGGTGTGTTACGCCTGAGTAAGATGGCTTGGTGTGTTACGCCTGAGTAAGATGGCTTGGTTTGTTACGCCGGAGTAAGATGACTTGGTTTGTTACGCCTGAGTAAGATGGCTTGGTTTGTTACGCCTGAGTAAGATGACTTGGTTTGTTACGCCTGAGTAAGATGGCTTGGTTTGTTACGCCTGAGTAAGATGACTTGGTGTGTTATGCCTGAGTAAGATGACTTGGTGTGTTATGCCTGAGTAAGATGACTTGGTGTGTTATGCCGGAGTAAGATGACTTGGTGTGTTATGCCTGAGTAAGATGACTTGGTGTGTTATACCTGAGTAAGATGACTTGGTGTGTTATGCCTGAGTAAGATGACTTGGTTTGTTATACCTGAGTAAGATGACTTGGTGTGTTATGCCTGAGTAAGATGACTTGGTGTGTTATGCCTGAGTAAGATGACTTGGTGTGTTATGCCTGAGTAAGATGACTTGGTGTGTTATGCCTGAGTAAGATGACTTGGTGTGTTATGCCTGAGTAAGATGACTTGGTTTGTTATGCCTGAGTAAGATGACTTGGTGTGTTATGCCTGAGTAAGATGACTTGGTGTGTTATGCCTGAGTAAGATGACTTGGTGTGTTATGCCTGAGTAAGATGACTTGGTGTGTTATGCCGGAGTAAGATGACGTGGTGTGTTATGCCTGAGTAAGATGGCTTGGTTTGTTATACCAGAGTAAGATGGCTTGGTGTGTTATACCAGAGTAAGATGGCTTGGTGTGTTATACCAGAGTAAGATGGCTTGGTGTGTTATACCAGAGTAAGATGACTTGGTGTGTTATACCTGAGTAAGATGGCTTGGTGTGTTATGCCTGAGTAAGATGACTTGGTGTGTTATGCCTGAGTAAGATGACTTGGTGTGTTATGCCTGAGTAAGATGACTTGGTTTGTTATACCAGAGTAAGATGGCTTGGTGTGTTATACCAGAGTAAGATGGCTTGGTGTGTTATACCAGAGTAAGATGGCTTGGTGTGTTATACCAGAGTAAGATGGCTTGGTGTGTTATACCAGAGTAAGATGACTTGGTGTGTTATACCAGAGTAAGATGACTTGGTGTGTTATACCTGAGTAAGATGGCTTGGTGTGTTATGCCTGAGTAAGATGACTTGGTGTGTTATGCCTGAGTAAGATGACTTGGTGTGTTATGCCTGAGTAAGATGACTTGGTTTGTTATACCTGATAAGATGACTTGGTGTGTTATGCCTGAGTAAGATGACTTGGTTTGTTATACCTGAGTAAGATGGCTTGGTGTGTTATACCTGAGTAAGATGACTTGGTGTGTTATACCTGAGTAAGATGACTTGGTTTGTTATGCCTGAGTAAGATGACTTGGTGTGTTATGCCTGAGTAAGATGACTTGGTTTGTTATACCTGAGTAAGATGGCTTGGTTTGTTATGCCTGAGTAAGATGACTTGGTGTGTTACGCCAGAGTAAGATGACTTGGTGTGTTACGCCAGAGTAAGATGACTTGGTGTGTTATACCTGAGTAAGATGACTTGGTTTGCAGCCTTCAGCAGGAAGTGAGCCGCCATCCTACATAACTTTTCCCATGTGAAACAGCTGAATTCCTATTTGCACTGTGGGAAGCTTGGAAATAATTGGTTTCTGAAAATGTTCAAATCTGGTTATGTGTTGTATGGTTTGATTTCTTTTTCTGAAGTGGTTATAATGCATTGAGCAACACCTACAGCAAATGATTATCTAAACCCTGCTGGGTAAGTCACCTGTACATTTAAAGGCAACAACTGTATTGCCAGTCTCAGATGGAGAGCTATCCAGACAGCCCTCTGTATTAAGATAAGCAGCATGTTTGTATCATATTGCTTGCCATCACTACCAATTTATACTAAGGCTATTAGCTAGTTTAACATGCTTCTTAAAGTAGTGTCAGTGGTAGTGTGTTTTGGGTTCTGCGCTATAGGAAAGATGCTGAGACAAAAAGGAGCTAGATACAAGACTCACTAGTAAATACAAACATTCATGAGACATCTGAAAAAAATGGGACTGTTTCTGTTAGACAGAAGAGATAGCATAGGAATCTACAGTGAAAGTACCCAGATACATGATCAAATGTAAGAGAAGGTTGGGAAGCTAACTACCAGCATTAGAAGCAGAGACAGACACAGGAAACCGTTCCATAGGTGATTGAAAGGGGAATATAGAATAAGGGAAGAGAGCAGGAAAGCAGTTAGAATCTCCTGCCGTCATGGAAGTTGACCAATGAACTAGCTGTGGACAGCCAGTTTCTCTGCTGCTGCATTTTATATGCAATTCAGTAATGATTTGAGTCATTTATGAACATACAAATAAGGAGTAGGCCACTCAGCCCTTCAAGCCTGCTCTGCCAGTCAATGAGATCATAGCTGATCTGATTGTAACCTTAACTCCACATTTCCACCTACCCTCAACAAGCTTTCACCTACTTGCTTATCAAGAATCTATCTACCGCAGACTTAATATTCAAAGACTCTGCTTCCACCCCTTTTTCGGAAAGAGAGTTCCAAAAACTCACAACCCTCAAAAATTCTCATGTCCTAAATGGGCAACCCCTTATTTTTAAACAGTGACCCCCTAGTACTAGATTCTCCCACAAGTGGAAACCCCTCTTGTCAAGGCCCCTCAGGATCTTGTGTTTTAATCAAGACACCTCTTACTGTTCTAAACTCCAGTGGATACAAGCCTGTCCATCCTTCCCTCATAGAACAACCTGCCCATTCCAGGTATTAGTTTAGTATACCTTCTCTGAACTGCTTCCAACGCATTTACATCCTTCATTAAATAAGGAAACCAATACTGTACACCAGATGTGGGCTCCCCAATGCCATGTATAACTGAAGCATAGCATAACATCCCTACTTATGTATTCAATTCCCCTCTTAATAAATGATAACATTCTATTAGCTTTTCTAATTACTTGCTGTACTTGCACATCAGCTTTTTGCGATTCATGTACGAGGACACCTAGATCCCTGAGCATCTCAGAGCTGTGTGTGGTTATAATGTGATTGCACTAGAGAGAGTGCAGAGGAGATTTACCAGGATGTTGCCTGGGCTGGAGAGTTTTGGTTATGAGGAGAGATTGGATAGACTGGGGTTATTTTCCCTGGAGCAGAGGACATTGAGGGGGGACATGATTGAGGTGTATAAAATTATGAGGGGTATAGATAGGGTAGACAGGAAGGAACTTTTCCCCTTGGTGGAGGGATCAATAACCAGGGGGCATTTAAGGTAAGGGGCAGGAGGTTTTAGTGGGGATGTGAGGAAGAATTTTTTCACCCAGAGGGTGGTGGAATCTGGAACTCACTGGCTGAAAGGGTGCTGGTGGCAGGAACCCTCATAACATTTAAGTATTTGGATGTGCACTTGCGATGCCATGGCATACAAGGCTATGGGCCTAGTGCTGGAAAATAGGATTAGAATAGTTAGGTACTTGTTTGACCAGCGCAGACTCAGTGGGCCGAAGGGCCTTTTTCTGTGCTGTAGACCTCTATGACTCTGCAATCTCTCACCATTTACATCTGCTTCTTTATTTTTCCTGCCAAAATGAACAATTTCACACTTTCCCCCTTTATACTCCATTTGCTAGGTCTTTGCCGATTCACTTAACCTATCTATATCCCTTTGTAGCCCCATGCCATCTTCACATCTTACTATCCGACCTATGTCGGTGCCATCAGCAAAAGTTAGCAGCCATGCCTCTGGTCCATTCCAAATGGATGAAGGGACAAGTGCAGTATGTATTCAAATGTTTTGTTCTTTCATGGGACACAGGAGTTGCTAGCTAGGCCAGCATTCATTGCCATTCCCTAACGGTCCTCTTATCAAGTGATGGTAAGCCGCCTTCAAGAACCGCCGCAGTCTATGTGGTATAGGTACACCCACGGTGCTGTTAGGCAGGGAATTCTGGCCTAGCGATAATTAAGGAATCGCAATATATTTTTAAGACAGGGCAGTGTAGCTTGAATCGGATCTTGCAGGTGTGTTCCCATGTGCCTGCAGCCCGTGTCATTTTGGGCAGTAGAGGTCACAGGTTTAGAAGGTACCAAAGGAGCCTTAGCCAGTTGTTGCAGTGTCTCCTGTAGATGGTACATACTGCTGCCATTGTGTGCTGTTGGTGGAGGGAGTAAACGTTTAAGGTGATGGATGGTTTTGAGCTTCGACTATTGTTGAATCTGCACTCAGACAAGCGAGGAGTATTCCATCATAATGCTGAGTTGAGCCTTGTAGATGGTGAACAGGCTTTGGGCTCTCAGGTGGTGAGATACTTGCTGCAGAATTTCCAAGCTCTGACCTGCTTTTGTAGCTATGGCATGTGTGTGGCTGGTCCAGTTAAGTTTCTAGTCAATGGTGGCCGCCCAGGATGCGGATGATGGAGGATTCAGTGGTGGTAACACCCTTGACTGTTATGGGGAGATGGTTAGATTCTCTCTTGCTGAAGACAGTTGGTGCCTGGGACTTGTGCTGGTTGTCACTAATCAGTGCAAGCCTGAACATTGTCCAGGCCTTGCTGCATTATGGCACTGCTTCAATAAAAGAACATAACATTTGCTATAAGAGATGGTAGTGGCATATTGTCACTGGACTAGTATTCCAGACACTCAGGGTAATGCTCTGGAAACCCAGGTTCGAATCCCACCACAGCAGACAGTGAAATTTGAATTCAATAAAAATCTGGAATTAAAAGTCTGATGACGACCGTGAAACCATTTGCCAATTGTTGTAAAAACGCATCCGGTTCACTATGTTCTTGAGGAAAGGGAATCTGCTGTCTTTACTTGGTCTGGCCTACATGTGACTTCCAAAAAAACACCCTTCCTGCTCTTTAGTGAGCCAGCAAATTGATGAGCTCACGCTGGGCACTGAACTATCCAAGTAGATGGTTGAAAATGGATGGAGTGGGTATTACAAAAAAAGGCTAAGCTTTTAAACAAATAAAAACAGATTTCTATTAGCTGTTCCAACACTCAGATTCAATATAACTCAATTCTTATTGTATTCATGCCCCTCACCCAGAAGTAGGGACATAAGTTTGACAACTTAGTACACCTTTCACTGCAGCAATTCTTTGTTTTAAATTGAATAGAAAAACTTTTATCATCTTCAATTTCTTCTCAAAACAAATGTTCCATGTAAGTTGAAGCAACTTGCTTACCCTGTGCATCCCATAATTTCTGGCCCATCAAATGAGAAAGGGTCTGACTCATCAGGCTGTGACCTCATCTTGTACGTTTTTGTCACTACTTCATTTGTGAAATATTCATTTGGCTCAAACTTAAACTCCAGAGTAAAACTCTAAAGAAAAATATACACAAGCAATAAGACAAAGAACATCAATATGCAATAAAAAAATGAAGCATTGTATTTCTGTACACAGCCAAGAGCTCAAGATGATGCAAACTGAAAAATGGCTTGCTTACCATTTTGCATTTGTATGAGATTGTCAAGTGTATTCATTGGGTACACTGCAATAAATAGCTTGCAGTGTTAAAGTTCACACTGTTACATTTGTGGAGCAGCTTAAGAATTCTCTAAGCAAACATAACTTGGAAGCACAATATTTAATTGCTCAGAGCTTTAGAAAGTTCAGGATTAAAATTCCTGAACGTGTAGGTGTTGCTTAAAATTAAACAAGCATTCTGGAACACCGTAAGAGCTGTTTTGTATTCATTACTGAATGAACTGACTCATAACTGACCAGGGGGGAACAATTATGACAATTTATCAAACAGGGCTCAGGTTTAGTGAATGATCAGTGCTGAACCACTGAAATAAACTGCAATGAACCATAAGTGGTCATAATGCTAAATTAACACAGATAGCTGTTATTGCAGCTAAACACACAATAAATCTGGGGGTTTCAGCAAGATAGATGCATTGGCCTTTCCTAAAAAGGATTAGAGTTTGCTTTCTTCGACTGTTGAATTAAAAAAAATCTTTCATGGATGTGGACTTCGTTGGCTGGGCCAACATTTATTGCCCATCCCTAGTTGCCCTCAAGGAGGTGGTGGTGAGCCCTCCACAGATGCTGTCAGACCTGCTGAGTTTTTCCAGCACTTTTTGTTTTTGTCCCAGTTAGAATATGGTGTGGACACCACACACTAAGATGTGAATGCTTTGGAAAGGATGCAGAAGAGATTTACTAGAATGTTTCCAGGGATGAGGGATTACTGTGTCATGGATAAGACAGATGGGATTGTTTTCCTTAGAGCAGAGATGGTTAAAATGGTTAAAAAAGGAGATTTGATAAAGGCATTTAAAATCATGAAAGGTTTAGATAGAGCAAAAAAGAGATTCGGTTTCCAATGGTTGAAGGGGTGATAATGAGGAGGCACAGGTTTAAAGTGGTTGGTAAAAGAATCAGAAGATAACATGAGGGGAAACGTTTTTCTCTCCACACGTGGTTAGAATTTGGAATGCGCTGCCTGGAAAAAAAAAAGGGGGGACAGCAGTTAGTACAGATTTAATAGCAGCCTCCATAACGGAATTCGAACAACTAGTTGGAGAAATAAATGCAAGGGCATGGACATGAGCGGAGGACTGGCATTAATTGGATTGTTCTTTGAAAGAGCCTTCACAGATGTGATGGGCTGAATGACCTGAATGAAACACAAGGATCTGAAGGAGCTTGATAGTGTAGAGATGGATCCCCGACCAGCGGACACAAAGATGCAGGGGCAGTCTCAGGATAAGGGACTGAACATTTAGGACCGTGATGCAGAGAAATTGCTTCACTGAAAAGGTTATGAAACTTTGGAATTCTGTGCCCCGAGGGTTTTGGACGTTCCATTCTTGAATAAACTGGGACAGCCAGATGTTTGGTGTCTCAGGGAACCAAGGGAGATGGGGGACAGGCAAGAAAGTAGAGTTGAAGCCCAAGATCAGCCATGATCATATTGAATGGCAGAGCAGGCTCAACAGGCCACATGGTCTACTACTTCATTATTTCATAGGGTGTGGGCATCACTGGCAAGGCCAGCATTTGTTGCCCATCCCTAATTGCCCTTGAATTGCATGGCTTGCTATGTCATTTCAGAAGGCAGTTAATAGTCAACCATATTGATTGGGATAAAAACAGAAAAAGCTGGAACAACTCAGGTTTAGCAGCATCTGTGGAGAGAGAAACAGAGTTACCATTGAATCTGTACGACCCTTCTTCAGAGCTGAAGAGAAGTGGAAATGTGATGAAATTTACACTATGGGGATTGGGGCAGCTGGAGCTGGATAGAAGGCCAGCGATAGGCAGGGACAAAGGAGGGATTGACTAAGGTGTCATGAACTAAAGGATAAAGGGAATGTTAATGGTAGTGGTTAGTGCTAAAAAAGGTGCTGATAGTGGCATAAAAGGTGTGAAAGCAGAATGTGATAATAGCAGAACAGGGGTAGCATTGTGCGAAAGAACATCATGGGACGAGTAACAGATGGCCCTGTAGGGGATGGGAGGGGGAGAAAAAAAAGGATAGAAAATGAGAGGGGATCTTGGTTAAAGGAACCATTGCTGTGGATCTGGAATCACATGTAATGATGGCAGATTTCCTTCCCTGAAGGACATTAATGAACCAGATGCGTTTTTATGACAATTGATAGTTTCATGGTCACTATTACTGAAACTAGCTTTATATTCCAGATTTAATAATTTAATTTAAATTCCACCACGCTGTTGAGATTTGAACATGTTCCCAGGCCATTAGCCTGGGCCTCTGGATTACTAGTCCAGCAATATTACCACTACACCTGCTCAACTGCTCCTATTTGTGTTCTTGACCTTTTTGTGCTGTATTACTCTTGGATTCTATGAATTAGAGACTTGAATTCAGAGGGATCAAATGTTCTGTATCAATATATTGGGTTCTATGCAAATCATTGAGTGCCCTGACTTCACAGATTTAGGAACTTCCGATAAACTTTAACCTGAAAAGTGTTCTAGTCCCAAGGGCAATTATAGTCAATCTAATGCTCCACACAATGGCTCATGTGCCACTGTGGTCTGATGAATGGCCTGCAGAGAGCTTCTGGCCAGGTATCACTAGAAGTGAATGTGGAGGTTTACAGCCACTTTTTCTGAACAGCTTTCTAGGAAGAGTAAATAGGTTTTGTTAAAAAAGATCAATGGTCTTCTGTTCTACATTTTCTGAGCACATCAATTAAAAATAAGGTCTGGGCCATGAAGCCTCACTATCAAAGGTATGATTCATTCACTCCAAGATTGAGATGAGATGGCCATCGACTAAGAATTTTATTGAGCAGAGATGTGAAAACCAAGGGTACATCCACCTTAAGGCAGAAAGCCAGCTTTCATGGACAGGTCTTAGCCTGGCATTCTGAAAACCAATAAATGAACAGAGACCAACATTAACGCACCAAACAGTGTATGATTAGTATGAAGAACATTTATGCCACCCAAAGTTGTTCTTACTAGTCATGCAGCATTTGGGAGGTATGATCAGTAAGTTCACAGATGACAAAAATTGGTGGTGGTGTAGTGAGGAGGAAAGCCTTAAATTACAGGACGATATAGATGGGCTGGTAAGATGGGCAGAGCAGTGGCAAATGGAATTTAATCCTGAGAAGTGTGAGGTGCTGCATTTCGAGAGGACTAACAAGGCAAGGGATTACAATGAATGGTAGGACCCGAAGAAGTACAGAGGATCAGGTGGTGTACATGTCCATAGATCCCTAAAGGCAGCAGTACAGGTAGATAAGGTGGTTAAGGCAGCATACGGGATACTTATATTCTATGCCTTGGCTAATAAAGGCAAATGCAGGGAGGTTATGTTGGAGCTGTATAAAATGCTACTTAGGCCATAGCTGGAGTACTGTGTGCAGTTCTGGTTGCCACACTATAGGAAGAATGTGACTGCAATGGAGAGGGTGCAGAGGAGATTCACCAGGGTGTTAACTGGGCTGGAGAGTTTCAGCTATGAGGAGAGACTGGATAGGCTAGGGTTGTTTTCCTTAGAGCAGAGAAGGCTGAGGGGGGACCCGATAGAGGTATACAAAATTATGAGGGGCAAAGATAGGGTAGATAGGAAGAAACTTTTCCCCATAGCAGATGAGTCAATAACCGGGAGGGCATTGATTTAAGGGGCAGAAGGTTTAGAGGGGATTTGAGGAAAAATGTTTTCACCCAGAAAGTGGTTGGAATCTGGAACTCACTGCCTGAGGGGGTAGTATAGGCAGGAACCCTCAACATTTACAAAGTATTTAGATGAGCACTTGAAATGCTATAAGCATACAGGGCTACAGACCAAGCGCTGGAAAATAGAATTAGAATAGATAGGTGCTTAATGGCTGGCACAGGCATGATGGGCTGAAGGGCCTGTTTCTGTGCTGTTTAATTCTAAGACTGTGTATATTTATGACAGGGATCACTGGGTAACAGTCAAGAACAACCATACTGTTACCCTAGTTGAGATTATATACCGAAGATTAAATTTAGGAGTTTCCTGATCCGTACAGCTCAGCTACCTCAGGTGATAAATTCAGGGGCCCCTTCCTCATTTCAAGGAGTGTACAAGCCAACAGGTCTCAGGCCCTGCAATTACTTTATTTACAACTGCATCTCAATTCTTTATCACAGGACATGAAGGATCCAACAATAGAAAGACTTGCATTTAGATCACTCCTTTCACTACTAGACATCCCAAACCCTTTGCCAATGAAGCACAAATCAAGGCAAAATATTAAAAACCATGTTGTAATATATATCATGAGGTAATTCTTACCATTGGCTGTCCAGGATCTGAAAATTTCACCTTCAAGTCTTTCAAATGCTTTAAGATAGGCTCATCATGCTCCTGTAAAAATCAAGATTTTAACGTTTATAGGTGTAGCGTCTAACTGAGAAGTAATCAGTTCACTAAACTAGTCAGGTTCTGCAACCCCACCCCCAAAACAAAAACTGAGAAACCACTTCAGCTCCCCATGCACACTCAAGGTTTCACCCAATCCCAGCAACAAGGTCAATTCAAGGCAAAATTAAAATACAAAAATAAAAACAGAAAATGGCAACATCTGTGGAGAAAAAAACAGGAGTTAACTTTTAAGTCAAAGTTGACTTCTTCAGAACTCTTTTATATCAGGTTTCCAGCACCTGCAGTATTTTGCATTTAAAATTAAAATATAGATGGAAAATCCACAATATTGGCTCTTACTTGCTTTTAAATATCTCTCACACACATGCAACCAAATTATGGACCACTGTTCACTATTCAATAACTTTTTGATAAGTTAATCAGTTTAAGAGCAACAACCCAAGAATTTGCTGTCCTTTGCTGGTATAGCATCTGAATAGAGAAACATTAAATACTGTACGTGCATTATTCTGAAACTTGACACCTACAGTATATTTTATTCTCTTGCCTACCCATTCTGCATCCATGAAATAAAAAGGGGAGTGTTAGAAGCACAAGATTTAAAAAATAAGATAAAGAAAATGTTTTTAATGAAATAATAAGCTGAGATATTCACCCTACAGGTATTTGACTGAATGAGATAGGTATTAAAGCCAAAAATCAGACCACAAGTATGTTTCATAGGAACACGGGAGCAGGCTATTTGGCCCTTCAAGACTGCTCCACTATTCAATAAGGTCATGGCTGATCTGGTTGTGGTCTCAGCTCCACTTTCCTCACTGGCCCATAACCCTCAACTCCCTTGCCTAACAAACATCCGTCTGTGTCTTGAATAAATTCAAACAGCCAGCCTTCACTACTTTCTGGGGAAGAGAATTTCACACATCAATGACCCTTTAGGAGAAAGTTTCTCCTCATCTCTGTCTTAAAAGTTTCTATGAAGTAATTTATTTCAGGCATTTCATATATCAGAGACTTCATTCAACAGTTCACTCAATTATTTTCATTTTAATCCCACAATGTAAAACGAAAACCTTAATTCACACAAAATTATACTCAAAACATTTGACAAAAATATTTATTTTCACAATGAATTTACTATACTTGGCCTGACTCTAGTTTGACTGAATTTAATTTTTTTTTAAACAAAAATGATTACTAATCATTCTCTACTTCTTCACTGTCTCTCAAATTCCTCAGGACCAACATCTACATCCACTTCATTTCCTCCACATTTGTTAATACTCTTTCAATGTCAAAGACAACATCTGTACTATCACTCCGAAGGTGGTGTTGAACCTCATCGTCAATGTCGGTGTGGCCAGCGCAGCCTTCGGGCACCTGAGGAGGAGAGTGTTTGAAGAGCAGGACCTCAAACCCGGCACGAAGCTCAGGGTCTACAGAGTAGTGATACCCAGCCTCCTGTATGGCTCAGAGACATGGAGTATGTAGAGCAGCACACCCTAAACTCTGGAGAAGTCCCACCAGTGCTGCCTCCACAAGATCCTGCAAACCCATTGGCAGGATGGGTGCACCAATGTCAGTGTTCTCACTCAGGCCAACATCCCCAGCATCGAAGCATTGCCCACACTCGATCAGCTCCGCTGGGCGGGCCACATCGTCCGCATGCCTGACACGAGACTCCCGACACGAGTGCTCTACTCGGAGCATCGACACAGCAAGCGAGCCCCAGGAGGGCAGAGGAAACGCTTCATGGACACCCTCAAAGCCTCTGCGAAAAAAGTGCAACATCCCCACTGACATCTGGGAATCCCTGGCCCGAGACCACCCAAAATGGAGGGAAAGCATCCGGGAAAGAGTCGAACACCTCGAGCCTCATCGCCAAGGGCTAGCAGAAGCCAAGCATCGACAGCGGAAGTTGTGCGGGGCAACCCAGGCACCCCACCCACCCATTCCCCCTACCCCCATCTGCCTTGTCTGTGACAGAGACTGTAGGTCAAGCACTGGAGTCTTCAGTCACCGGAGAAATCATTTTTAGTGTTGAAGCAAGTCACCCCCGGCCCTAAGGGTCAGCCTAAGACGAACATCACTCTCTACATTTCCAGCATTTGCTGAAACATTAAATACTTCATGACAGACCATATTAGAAGTTCTTCCTTCTTGAGCCAAAATAAAGGTTTCTTGGTGATCCTATCCAGCTGTTATATTTCCTGATATTTTCAAGAGTGTTTTGGTTTTGTCATTCCCATAAGAACAGTGGGTCAGGTGGCTCATTTAAGGCTGGCAATCGTACTTTTACCATTTGCACAACACACTTTCTCCCCACTTTTTTGCACCACAATAATCACATGCCTCTGATCTATTGCCAATATCATTCTCTAGGTCTGACTCAATTGTGAGGGTTATAGATGAAAGCTTCCCTCAGTAGACTTGATCTCTTACTTGCAGCACTGGTCCTTCCTGTCAGTCTGTCAACTTCTCGCCTTTTTTGCTCTAGCCTCTTCATCTTCCCTTTCTGCAACTGCTACCTGTCGCTTTATCATTTTTTTTCCCTTTGTGCTCTAGCCTCTTCATCTTCCCTTTCTGCAACTGCTACCTGTCGCTTTATCATTTTTTTTCCCTTTGTGCTCTAGCCTCTTCAGTTTCCCTGGCTCTGTGAGCCACCTGTCACTTTCTCTTACCAAGTAGTAACATATAGTGTCTCTGGGCATAGCTTACATGGAACAGATAAATGAGAAAAACAAATGAAATATGAAAGTAAGTCAGGGATTTATGATGCAAGTTTGTCACAATCTTGAAATGAATGACTATAGTTGGTTAAAACATGTCTCCGTTACGGTGCGGGGACACAGTGTAGCTAAGACCATGGGATCCCCTGCAAGGAGACCAAAGCCCCCCTCGTGTCAACTCCCTTACCTTGGGCTGAGAGGCAAGTCGTATCATCCCACCAAGTTTGGTTGAATTTGGCCCAAGGACCTCAGAAGAGTTTGCCAACAGACATTTCACTTTTTAAAAAATATATAGATTTTATGATGATCTCAGCTGATATTATTGGACAAGCCAGATCTCAGGGTGGAACCCAGCTTGATAGAATTCTAACTTTTAATTTTTTGATTAGATACGTGGAGAGTGGCTACTGAACAGAGTCACAGGAGTCAGCTGATTAACTTTTAACAAAAGAATAAAACATTAAACAAAAAAATGAACTATATTACAATACTCCTTCACCCACAACTATACCTTTACTGATATAAACAGATTCATAAGGATAAGACAAGTTACAAAAGCTATCTTATACTCTCATGTTCACAGTAAGCACATAGTCCATGTAAACCAATAGATGACCTGTGGTCAGGCCCACCATACTGAATCCATGACAGATACCATCCCAAACAGATGCTATGGTCACTCATCATTGCTTGTCACACCATGAGCCAACCAGTCTCACTGAACTCCATCTTTCACACAAGGGTTTCCAATCTCCACTTTCCAAGAACTTACTTTGGAATTTTCTCCCAAACGACTCTCTCGGACGCCTTCCACAAGGGTCCACCTCCAGGGTTTCCACCCCTCCTTCCGTTGTTCCACTCCCCTGGATCACCACATGCATTCAAGCTTCCTTCCACACACTCTGAAATGCTCAGCAGTGCCAACGGAACACCGCAAAGTTACAGACCTTCGGCTGTCCCCTTGGATCTCCTGGCTTCTCACAAGCTGTTTTTGCTTTAAGTCTGCTTCCTGCAACTTTCTTCTCTAAGCTTGGGGCCTTCTTCTCAGGTCCTTACTCACTTCTGCAGAACAGGATTTTTTCCAAACTCCTGTTCTTCCTTTGACTAGAAGGTCTTCTTGGGACCCCTCCTTTCTGTCTCACTCCTTGGCTTTGGGGCCTTTCCGTTTTTCTGGGAAATCTGCCTTCTGCAGTTCCTTCTCTCAGTACCCAGCCTCTCTGAAATCCTGGCTTCAACTTTAGTTTGGGATTTGCTATCTGTCCCTTTGCTATGCTGCTTCCAACTGAACGGAAACTACTTTGCTGTCTCTGGGGCCTCCTGTTGCTAGGCAATGGCAGTTTTTTTTTAAAACCTTCCCTTCAAGAATCATAAAATCTCATTACAACGCAGGCATCTTTTAAAGTGAAACTAAACTCAATTTGCCCTTTCTTAACACACAAATACAGAAATATAAAAAACTTAAACTTAAAGATGTACCTTATTCCTAACACACAAATACACAACTTACTTAAACTATTTCCTAACAATTTACACAAGCCAACCTGTATCATGTCACTGAGCAAATCAACATTCTTGAAGACTGTCAACCAAAATTCTGGAATTCCCTTTGGTTCTTCCTTTTCTTCATCTTTTTTCTCTTCCTCCACTTTAACCTTTTCTTTCATTTCATCCTGTAAAGAATGAAACAGTTAAATCAACCAAACAACAAAAGGACATTAAAACAAAACTTGCCCAGAGTCAGGTATTTCAACTGCACAAGTCTTTCGTTCAATCCCAAGTGAGTGGTCTCGAGAAGGATACAGAAAAACATAACTCAATTTTTCTCTTTTAATACAAAGAGGGGAAGATGAAACAAAATCATGAGGATGGAAAAATTAACTCAGTTCTTGTTCTGAATCAAATTCTATTGACATTGACTTAGCACACACATGGATGGGATCAAATCTGATTGAGAAAAGCCACTTGGGAAGTAATCCACCAATGCTCATCTCACACAGCCTGGTGTGCCACTCCATTACTCATTTCTTTTGTGGGGTGGGGGGGAGAAACAATTACAAATGCCAGCACGGCATTTACTGCCTACCCCTAATTGCCCTTGAGAAGGTCATACTTGAACCATTGCAAGTGAGTGGCTTTCTCAGCTATTTCAGAGGGCAATTAGGAGTGTGATCTGCATTGACATATAGGACAGACACAGTAAGGACAGCAGGTTCTCTTCCCTAAAGGGCTTTAGTGAATCAGGTGAGTTTTTAATGACAAACGGTCACCATTACTGAGAGTTTTTTATTCCAGACTTAGAATAAACTGAATTCAAATTTCCCAGTTGTCATAAAAACAAAAGTGTTAGAAAAACTCAGTAGCTCTGGCAGCATCTATGGAGAGAAAAACACAATGTTGAGTCCTTCTTCAGAACTAATCCAGTTGCCATGGTGAGATTGGAACTCATGTTCCGGATCATTAGCCCAAGCTTTTGGATGGCTAGTCCAGCAGTATAACCGCTATGGTACTATACCAGATAATGTACAGTGCCTGTGTGTCAAAACGGGCCTTCAAGGTGTCTGTGTCCCTAGAGAAACAGAGCATAAGAAACAGGAGCAGACATAGGCCAAACCATCCCTCGAGTCTGCTTCACCAATTAAAAGTTCATGGTTGATCCTCTACCTCAAGTCCACCTTCCCACACTAATATCCTCCGATTCGCTCAGTGACCAAAAATCTACCATGTTACGTTTTTGAATTTCACCATTTTGGTAGATAAAATCACCTTCCAGAAAACATGCTACTGGGAGGCTCATGGCCAGTTATGGGCTTCACATTTTTCAAAGTTGTCCAACAATGGAAGATGCAAGATGGTCACTGGTGAAGATCCAAAAGCAGGTGACCCGAACAGCTGATTTGGAATAGCTGAATGCGGTTTTGGCACAATATACTCTATCAGATCAAAGTAAGGGGTCAGATGGAAGAGAAAGAATGAAGGAGCTGGGAGAACAGGCTAATAAGTGGAACAAAAGCAGAAAACACTGGAATTCTGAAATTAACAGGTCAATATGTATTCATTAAAGATACAGCATCCCTGGATATTCCCCTAATGGAGTGAGTATCTCACTCTGCAATACAATATCCCCATTTCATTTAAAAAGTAAAGAATAAATGTAAGGTTCTTCGTTCAAATACCATTGAAGGTTATTTAAAATATTCAAAAATCCTACACTTTAAAAAGTTTGCAAGATGGCTGAACCAAAAAAGGTATTTAAAAAGTTAAGAAACATTCAGGTTCCATTAAATGAATCCTGGCTGACTGAGGCCACAAAGCAAATCTGAGTAGTGATGCCACTCTGAAATAACGTAGGTAGTTACTGAAAGAAAACATCACATATCAATTGCAGTAAATTAATATTGTGGCCACCCAGGCTTGGAACTATATCGCTGTTCCTTCACTGTCACTGGGTCAAATACTGCAACTCCCTTCCTAACAGCACTGTGGGTGGCTCACCACCCACCACCTTCCAATGGGTAATAAACGCTGACCTAGCCAATGATGCCACAAATGAATAACAAAATAATTTGCAATAGTTAGCTTACACTGTAGGCAGTTATGAGTGACAGAGCCCAGGTTAAATTCCAATACTGATCTTGCCATCTTCAAAAAAACTCTCAGCATCTAGACTCTAGGATACTTACTGATAACTCCTCCTCCTCATCTCCTTGCCATTTGCATTCATCCTCTGTGGGCTCAAAGATAGCATTGATAATATCACTCCTCTGAGGAAAAGACAGACATGTGTTATTTATTGGGAATTCCTTAACGCAATTCCCTTTTCCAAGGGGAATATGAAGCTGAAACGCTGTACACTCAAGGTTGTTTGTTTTCAGTGATAAAGACAATACCTTGCAAATTATTTTCCAATCATTTAATCAGTTAACAAGAGGGGACAAATTCTCACCAAGTTATCGGCATGACATTATTCAATGCTGTACTAATGTGGAGATAAGATTCCCTAACCAATTTAAAAGTCTTAAAGCATGATAGGCAAATAACTTGTCTGAGTTTTTTTTAAATATAGAAAAAGTTAGGGGTGCAGTTCTTGTCTTGGTCCACAAAAATTCTTTCAAACCCAAATACCAGTTGATTTCTCTCCACCCGAGAGATGATTCGACTACTTGTTTCCAAGCCCTTGGATGCATTGGCAAACCTTGCAAATGAGGTTTTTAGCCCATCCAATCATTGTAATGCAAAACTACAAGTTTTTAAAAGCTTCATTTCCTAAGAATCATAGTTACAAATGTCTGCCAATTGCTCCAGCTGCTGGCCTGATTATTTATAAGACCTTGTAGGAAGGGGAAACCAAATGAAGCTTTCCAACTCTTAAGAAGCCTTAACAGATTTGAGAAAGCCTGGTCACATTCATGTATGACAAGCACAAATTGTCACACTTGTATATTATTTTAAGTTTTTTTTTGAGGCAAAAGCAATGTCCAATAAAAATGTACCATCAAATTGGCTTCAATTCACCTGTAGCTGTAATGTATCAAGTATGAAATGAAATTAAATGCATACATAGTGGAACTTCACTAACCTCTGCTCCATAATCAACTGACTTTACTATTCAGATAGTACCATATAAAGGTTTTGTAGAAATATGTATAAGGCTAGCTGTACCAGGCATAACTAAACTTAAAGAAATTGGGGAGTCTTTCAGCAATAATTAATCTTACTCACTAAACATTTATGTATTTGGTTTTTATCAGTTTTGCAAATAACTACCTCAGCAATTAAAGCAATATCAAAGGTATTTAAAACTGAAATGACTGATAAGTGTTGTTGTAGCTTAAATGATACACCAGTGTCATGCTAGATTCATTACAAACCCAATATAGGTAACAAAATCCTAAGAGTTTGTTTCATTGTATTTGGTCATGTTAATTTAGGTCTGATCAAGGATAATCTCTAGGGTGAGAAGCCCTGCTGAAGATTGTCAATATGCACAAAACCTTGAAATTAAACTGTAAATCAACAATGATAAGAGAACTAGTTTTGAGTTCAGACACAGGCCACTTTGGGTTGATTATTTTATGCTGTTAATTGGCAGCTATTAGTAGGGATTCAAACTAAGCAATAACTTAAAACGTTTTCCTTAAAGCCAGAGATTTAAGCATCACTTTTAAAAAAGCCTTTTAATTTTCAGGATAGAAATATTCCCAAACACAGGATTAAAATCTATAATCCTATGATACGGAATTTTTGAAAATGCAGAAAAAAGTTTTTAAAAAGATGTCAAAGGGAACTTGAGTATCCTTTGACCCAATGAGCACAGGATACCCGCTAGTTTAAAAAGCCACAAGTTATTGGACCTTCTGAAATAGCTGAACAGCAGAAATCAATCTTTACAGAGTTTGTGAAATCGGCAAGGAGTCAGCATGAAATATGCCTAAATCAGGTCAAAACTATTTCCTTCAGTTTCCCATAGTCAAGTTTCTTAGAATATTATTTCAGATCAGAAGATATTGCAGCAAATACTAGGTGCAAGAGCGGTTGGGAGTTGGAGACTCCAGTTTCCAAATGGCCTGTGCAAAATTCTTAAAACACAGGACCAAACATGGTATCTCACCTTGTCAAAAAGGGGTTGATAGAGAGCAGCATACTTTCGTTGCAATTCATGAACTTCTGCATAGAACTTAGCTTCTATATGAGCACATTTCACCTGGAGATTCTTCAAAGCATTTACACGCTTCTTCACAATTTTAGGCAGGCTGAAAACCAGAACAAATTCCAAGTTAACTTGATCCTAACATTCAGCCAACATCGACTTAACACAAATTTACCTCATTTCATCTTCCCCAATATTTTTTTTAAAAAAGGAACACAAGCCAGAGTTGTATTCTCAATAGGTCCCAATACCCCAACTGAGATGCAATTTTATATTTCCAATCACCATGGCCAGTTTCTTCTTCATTATTGCAGCCTGCAACACATTCAAGCCCATGGAATTGAGAGCAAGGACAAAATGAGGTGCAGGGTGAAACACAACTAGGATTCTCAGGACAACTTGGAGTTTAAAAGCAGGCCATCAAAACTTTGGCAATGGTATGCTGCATCTCACAAGTACAGGACGTGTGCAGGAGTGAGTCAGAACAGCACAGTTGGCTCACTGAGTCCATACTGACTGTCCGTGGATCAATTCAGTCAGTCCCATTCCCCCACTCTATCCCCATGGCCTGCAAGTTTATTTCCAAGTGCCTGTTCAATTTCCTTTTAAAATCATTGATCTTCATTTCCACCAATCTCCTAGCTGGTGAATTTCAGACCATTACCACTCACCACATAAGTTCTTCCTCACATCCTCATACCACAAAATTTTAACAGCACAGAAGGCCATTCGACCCCTCGTGTCTGTACCAGCTCTCCAAATAGCATTATTACCTAGTGCCATGGCCCTGCCTTTTCCCTATACCCCTGCATATATATTTTACTCAGAACCTTAAATCTGTGTTCCCTAGTCCTTCTACCATCAGCTAATGGGAACAGATTTTCTTTGACAACCTGTCATAATCTTGTGCACCTCTATCGAACCTTTCCTCGATCACCTTTGCTTAAAAAGGAGAACAACCCCAATTTGTAGCTAAAATCCACCATTCCCAGAACCATTCTGGTAAATCTCTGCTGTCCCCTCTAAAGGACCCTCACTCCCTTCCTAAAGTAGGCTGGAAACAATACTCCAGCTGGGGCCTAACCAAAGAAGTTCAGCATAACCTCCCACCTTTGTATTCAATACCTCGATTTAATGAACCCCAGGATCCTATAATTGATGCTGTCTTAATATGTGAATTAGGAGTAAGCCAGTCACCTCTCGAGCCTGCTCCACCATTCTATAAATCATGGCTGATCTGAATGTAATCTCAACCCAACATTCCCGTCTACCCCCAATAACCTTTCACCCCCTTGCTAATCAAGAATCCATCTAGCTTTGCCTTAAAAATATTCAAAGACTCTGCTTCGCCACCTTCTGAGAAAGTTTCAAAGACACTCAATCCTCAGAAAAAATTTCTAAATGAGAAACCCCTTATTTTTAAACAGTGACCCCCTAGTTCTAGATTCTCCCACAAAAGGAAACATCCTCTCCACATCCACCCTGTCAAGTCCCCTCAGGATCTTAAAGGTTTCAATTAAGTCTCCTCTTACTCTTCTAAATTCCAGTAGATACAAGCCTAACCTGTCCAGTCTTTCCTCATAAAACAATCCACCCATTCCTGATATTAGTCTAGTAAACCTTCTCTGAACTCCTAACACATTTACATCTTTTTAAAAAATGGCTCCAGATGTGGTCTCACCAGTGCCCTGTACAACTGAAGCATAATCTCTCTACTTTTGCAATCAATTCCCCTCACAATGAATGATAACATTCTATTAGCTTTCCTAATTACCTGCTGTACCTGCATACTAACCTTGTGATTCTTGCACTAGGACATCCAGATCCCTCTGAATCTCAGAGCTCTGCAATTTCTCACCATTTAGATAATAAGCTTCTTTTTTTATTCTTCCTGCCAAAATGAATGATTTCACATTTGCCCACATTATACTCCATTTGCCAGATCTTTGCCGACTCACTTAACCTGTCACTTTGTAGCCTCCTTACATCCTCTTCACATCTTTCCTACCTATCCTTGCCATCTGCAAATTTAGCATCCATTCCTTCATTCCCTTTATCCAAGTCATTTATATAAACTGCAAAAGGTTGAGGCCCCAGCACTGATCTCTGTTGCACACCACTCGTCACATCCTGCCAACCAGAAAAAAAGACCCATTTATGCCAATTTTCTTTGTTAGCTAGCCAATCCTCTATCCATGCAAATGTTACCCCTTACACCATGAGATTTTATTTTCTGCAATTACCTTTGATGTGGCATTTTACAAATACCTTCTGAAAATCTAAGTACAGCAAATCCACCCTTTATCCACAGCATGACTCCTTCAAAGAACTCCAACAGGTTCGTTAAACACGATTTCCCTTTTACAACACCATGTTGATTTTGCTTGATTGCCTTGAATTTTTCTAAGCACCCTGCTATAACATCTTTAATATTAGCCTCTAACATTTTCCCTATGACAGATGTTAGGCTAACTGGCCTGTAGTTTCTTGTGTTGTCTCCCTCCTTCTTTGAATAAGAGTTACATTCGTTATTTTCCAATCTAATGGAACCTTCCCAGAATCTAGGGAATTTTGGAAAATTAAAACCAATGCACCAACTATCTCACTAGACACTTCCCTTTAAGACCGTAGGGTGAAGTCCATCCAAACCTGGGGATTTGTCAGCCCGCAGCCCCAACAATTTGCTCAATACCACTTCCCTGGTGATTGTAGTTTTCCGAGTTCCTCCCTCCCATCCATTTCCTGATTTACAGCTATTTCCGGGAGGTTAGTGGCGTCCTCTAGTGAAGGCCATTTAATTCATCCATCTCCCTACTTCCCATTATCAATTCCTCAGACGCACTTTCTATAGGACCAACACACACTTTGTTAACTCTTTTTTATTTAAATATCTATAAAAACTCTTACTATCCATCTTTATATTACTAGCTAGCTTTCTCTAATTTTTCCCTCAATCTTTTTGTCATTCATTGCTGCTCTTAATATTCTTTCCAATCTTCTGACCTGCCACCTGTCTTTGCATAATTAAATGCTTTTTCTTTAAGTCTGATACTGTCTTTAACTTTAGTTAACCACAGATGGTGGGCCCTCCCCTTGGGATTTGTTCTTTTGTTGGAATGTATAATGTGTATTTGGAAATATCGCTTTAAATGTCTTTATCCTTTATCGATCTATCCTTTAACCTCATTTGCCAGTTTACTTTAGCTAGCTCTGCTTTCATGCCCTCATAATTGCCCTTATTTAATATACTAGTCTTGGGCACACTCATTTCTCCCTCAAAATGAATGTAAAATTTATCAGATTATGATGGCTGCTACCTAGAGGTGCCTTCAGTAGGTGGTTATCAATTAATCCTATCTCGCTGCTCAATACCAGATCCAGTATAGCCTACTCTCTGGTTGGCTCCAGAATGTGATCTAAGGTACTATCCCAACATTATGAATTTATCTACGCTACCCTTGCCCATCTGATTTTTCTAGTCTATATGTAGGGCAAGAACAAAAGAATTTCTAGCTTGAGATTTGGCTCTTGATATTGTGAAAAAACAAACAACAGTTTTATTTGAAATAAACTATTCCATTGCACTGCCGTTTCAGCTTTGTGGGACCTTCTCTACAGCTATCAAGCTAACCAAATCTCAAAAGTACACGGCTAATAATCAGGAAGGTCTCTTTTTTAAAAGCTTTCACCATACAATAATCAGATGATGCTCTCCACAACATCAAGAGCCAAATCTCAAGCTAGAAATTCTTTTGTTCTTGTCCTAACAGAATGCCTTCAAGCATGACACTCTTTCAAGGACCAGCAGCTTTTATAACCCTCTCCAAACTGCCATTCTTCAGTCACAATTATTTAAAGGAACACCTGACCCGTGAGGGCCAGAGGACAGAATCTATTTGACTAGAGGAACAATTGAGGTAAAAAGGAATGGGGCCGATTATGGACCTAAAGGGGATTTACATATGGAGGCAGTGGGTATAGCTGAGATATTAAATGAATACTTTGCATCTGTCTTTACTAAGTAAGTAGTAGTCATGGTGGAAGAGGTGGCAGTTGATTGGTTTAAAATAAGGCAGTGGTATTGTATAGGTTGCCTGTAATTAAAGTTGATAAGTCACCAGGACCAGATGAGATGTATCCAAGGATACTGCGGGAAGCAAGGGTGGACATTGGAAAATTATGGTCAGCTGCTGTGCAATCCTCCTTAGATATAGCAGAGGTATCAGAGGACTGGAGAATTGCTGTTATAACCTTGTTCAAAAAGGGTGCAAGGATAAGCCCGGCAACTACAGGCTAGTCAGTTTAACCTCAGTGGTAGTGAAGTTTTTAAGAAATTATGATTTAGGACAAAATTGATACTTGGGCAACTGCAGGTTAACTAAGGAAAGCCAGTAAGGATTTAAGGACAAATCATGTTCAACTAACCGGCTTGAGATTTTTCACAAGGCAGCGGAGAGGGTAGGTGAGGATAATGCTGTTGGATGTGATCTACATGGACTTCCAAATGGCACTTGATAATGTGCTGCACAAGATTTGAGCAGAGTCAGAGCTCATGGAATAAAGGGACAGTAGCAATATGGATACAAAAACTGGCTGAGTGACAGGAAACAAAGCAGTGGTGATTGGTTGTTTTTCAGACTGGAGGAAGATTTATAGTAGTGTTACCCAGGGGTTACTGTTGGACATTGCTCTTCCTGGTGCATATTAATGACCTAAATCTTGCTGTACAGGACAATTTCAAAACTTGCATATGACATAAAACTTTGAAGCATTGTTAATCATGAGGAGGACAGCATTAGATGATAAAAGGATGTAGATAGCCTGGTGGAATGGGCAAACTAGTAGGTGAAATGTAACGCAGAGAAGCGTGAAGTGATTCATGTAGTATAGATGAAGTGTACCTGGATTTCCAAAACACATTTGATAAAGTGTCATACAAAAGACCAACAGACAAGATAAGGGCTCATGAAGTTTGGATTAATATAGTAGCATGAAGAGAGGATTGGTTAACAGGCAGGAAGCAAAGAATAGATAAAAATAGGGCATTTCAAGTTGGCAGGCTGCTACTACTGCAGTGCCACAAGGGTCAATACTGGAGCCTCAGCTATTTACAATCCACATTAATGACTTAGACTAAGAGATGGAATATAATGCATCTGTGTTTGCTGACAATACAAAGCTAGGTGGGAATGCAAGCTGTAACGAGGACACAACCTGCCTTTATCTGTTTGCCACTTCCAAGTGAATGGGCAATAAGATGACATTTGGAGTATAAATGTGTGGAAGTGTGAGGTTATTCATTTTGGGAGTAAGAACAGAAAAACAATATTTTTATAAGGCATGAAACTTGTAAGTGTTGATTTTCAGACAGACTTGGGTGTACTCAAAGAAGGAACACAAAAAGTTAACATGCAGGTACAGCAAGCAATTAGGAAAGCAAATGGCATGATGGGTGTTCTTGCAGGGGTTTTAGAGTACAGGAATAAAGGGGTCTTACTACAATTGTACAGGACTTTTGAGACCATACCTGGAGTATTGTGTGCAGTATCCATCTCCATATTTAAAGGAAACATACACTTTCACTGGAGGTGGTACAGCAAGGTTTGCTGGGTTGGTCCCTCAGATGAGGAGCTGAGTAAATTCGACCTACATTCTCTGGAGTTTAGAAGAATGAATGAGAGGTGATCTCATTGAAACATTCAAGATTCTGAAGGGGCTTGACAGGGTCGACAGAGAAGGGTATCCAAAACAAAGGGGCACAGTTTCAGTATAAGGGTACAATCATTAGTACTGAGATGAGGAGCAATTTCTTTCTCAGAGATTTGCCTATCTTTGGAATTCCCTGCCTTAGAGGGTTGTGGATGATCCAGCAATGGCTATATTTAAGACTGGGATAGACAAAATTTTGGGTTCTCAGGGAATCAGGGGATATGGGAAACAGGCAGGAATGGGGAGTTGAAAACCTAAGATCAGCCATGATTGTACTGAATGGTGGAGCATGCTTGACTGGCTGTATGGTTTACTCCTGTTCCTATCTCATGTTCTTGCTGAGAATGGTTAAAAAAAACAAATGGGATTCTGGGTTTTATAATAGGAGCATAAAGTACAAATGTCATAAGTTACAATAAACCTGCATAAAACACTTGCTCGGCCTCAACTGGGGTAGTGTGTTCTGTTCTGGGCACCACACTTTAGGAAGGATATGAAGGCATTAGAGAGGGTGCAGGAAAGATTCACAAGAATGAGGTTCCTCATCCCTGGTATTAGTTACATAGATAGATTGGATAAACTGGGGTTGGTCTCCTTGAAGAGAAGGTAGAAAAGAGTTTTGATAGAGGTAACAAAATCTTGAGATCTGGATGGAGTAGATAGGGAGAAACTGGCCCCAAGAACCAGAGGGCACATATTTAATGGTAACTGGCAAGAAGCAGTAGTGACAGGAGGAAAATTTTCAGGCACAGACATGATGGGCCCAATGGGCTCCTGTGTTGTAATCATTTGGATTCTAATTATAATAGAGTTTAAGTATAGTGATACTCTTAAAGATGTATAATGACTGTTGTCACCTATGGACACACCAGAAAATGGCTCAAAATTTCAATACTATTCTCATGAACACTTCCAAGAACTTTCTCCTGGGAATATTAGGCAGATGGCAAAATTCAAATATGTAAAAAAAAATGTTGGACTGAAAAAACTAAGCTGGCTATTCACAATAGCACTTGCTAAAGCAAATTAACATGCTCTTTCATTTTAAATATTTCACAGCAGTGATACACTTGAGAGATTATGCCACTAGCATGGTGAAAAAGAACATGGAAATTGCAATCAAGTAACTTTCAGCTTTAAAATATTAGACATCACATGCCTAGCAGTTTAGGAAAAAAACCCAGAGCAAGTGATTACAAATCTACTTACATTGTGTTTATACCCAGTTCTTTAAGAGGCAAAGTACCACCATGGAGCACCTGCTGGATACTAAGCCACATGCAACTTAGCAGACCCACACATCGCACCAGTAGCATTTCATGGTTAAGGAAGTTGGTCATCAGCACATCCACAAAAATCAAGATTGCAGTACTAAACAAATTCCTCACAACTGTGCATAATTCCATTCACAGTATGTGCACCCCCAGCAAATTTACACCCTCTTGAGGAGCACTTTATTCCCAGTCAGTAGGCATATTTCATGCTCTCAATTTGGTCCCAAAAGACTGGTACTAAGAGAAGGTAGGATAAAGCAAAAAGCTCAGATCAGCAATACTGGCATTTGTTTAACTGGCAAAAGCAGCCAGCTCGCTTGCTCGCCTGCACACTAAAAACTGCAGCAATCCACTGCTACCAACTGCATTTAGAATGTTTGAATTAAGTTGAGCACATTATGAAAACAAATTATAGAAAAGGTTCAGCAGAGCTTTATTCTATTCAAATCCTAGTGCAGCAGGTCCAAATTCCAGGCTTGACTGGCATCCAAGTTCAGTTACCCTTCACAAGTAAACTTGCCAGTTGTTAACTGAATTCTCAAGAGGGCCATGTCGTTAGAGTATTTTAGTCACAAACTTTCTTCTCTCTCCAGCGTCAACCCTGAAGTAATGCATCTGCCACACTAATCAAGTGTTACAATGCTTGTGCAGCAAGCTGGAATAACAGAACCATGACAATGAGGTGCAAAGTTAATATTCCTTACCTTTCTATATAACCAGATGGGTTTCCTACAAGCCCATCAAGTCGCTCCTGCAGTGCTGCCAAAATCCGCGGATTCTGCATCATCTGAACTGTGAGCTGTCGAGCTGGACACGAGCAGGATGAAAACAAAGTCAGATGACGAAAACAAACAGAACTTTTAACATGAATCACAAACATTAACTGTAAACTTAGTGAATTAAAAATGTTAAACTTAGCTCAAATAAAAAGCAAAACTACAAATTTTCGATGCAGGGACATCATTAATTACACTGTGGGACTGGGCTAACTGACCTGCATGCTGCTTAATAGAACAGCCAGATGATATACGATCAACATGATGCACATTTGCAAGGATAAGAGAATGTGTAAATAGTGAGGGGGGGTGAAGAGACACGAGCTTCATACAAAAACATTTTCCTACCAAGAAAATTCAAGCAAATCACATTGAATCCACCAAGACATGAGGAGAGGAAAAACAGATTTGCAATATGGAATTTAATTCCCATCAGCATTGTGTTCAGAGAAGAGTCTCCTCCTTTGTGTAAAAGCAAGCAGAATGGGTCAGGAAAGGGCAAGAGAGCAAGAAAGGTAACAGGGTACTAATCACTAAGATGACATCAGGAAAAACTGGAACACAGTCAAATTTAAAAGCAATTTGTTAGAATGCGCTAAACCAAATACTGTGCTACAAGAGGCGGTCAAAGGCTAGGGATCCCACGGCGAGTAACTCACCTCCTGACTTTCCAAAGCCTGTCCACCATCTGGAAGGCAAAAGTCAGGAGTGTGATGGAACTCTCCACTTGTCTGGATGAGTGCAGCTCCAACATCACTCGAAAAGCTCGACACCATAGAGGATAAAGCAGCCAGCTTGATTGGTACCCCATGCACGACCATCAACATGTACTCCCTTGACAACCAAAGCCCAATGGCAGCAGTGTACACAATCTATACCAAGGCTTCTTTGACATCTTCCAAATCTACAACCTCTACCACCAAGGACAAGAGCAGATGCATGGGAAAACAACCAAGTTCCTCTCCAAGCCACTCACCATCCTGACTTGGAACTATAATCGCCGTTCCTTCATTGTCACTAGGTCAAAATCCTGGAACTCCCTCCCTAACAGCATTGTGGATGTACATACACCACATGGACTGCAGCGATTCACCACCACCTTCTCAATAAGGGATGAGCAATAAATGCTGGCCTAACCAGCAACACCCACATTTTTTTTTATTATTCATTCATGGGACGTGGGCATCGCTGCTTAGGCCAGCATTTATTGCCCATCCCTAATTACCCTTGTTCAGAGGGCATTTTAAGAGCCAACCACATTGCTGTGGGTCTGGAGTTACATGTAGGCCAGACCAGGTAAGAGCAGCAGATTTCCTTCCCTAAAGGAATTAGTGAGCCAGATGGGTTTTTATGGCAATCGGCAATGGTTTTGAGGTCATCACCAGACTTTCAATTCAGCTGTGGTAAAAGAATAAAAAATTGGCAAATTGGATTATATAATTGCAACCATGTTTCCAAGTGACCAAGGTTGGGGACCATATTTTCCAGGATATTTAGTTTCTAGAAGAGCTAGAAGGTAGACAATGGAAAAGAAAGTGGTGTAAAAACACAGAAAGGATCTTAATCTCAAACTCAGAAAATCAAGTAGGATCAGTTTGGGTGCAACTAATAAACAAAAGGGCAGAAAACAATGGTGGGTTTATAGGCCCCCTCTAACAGTAGTTGTCACGTAGGGTAGAGGAGGTTAGGAGATTACCAGCACATATACCAATTGTAATATAGTAAGCCTGGGGGACTTTAATTTTTATATATACAAACCAAATTTGCAGCAAGATAGCGCTTCCCAAACTTTTCCCACTGTGAACCTATTTTAATGCTTCACATGTGGTGCAACCAGGGTGAAAATCCCAGGGGGTGAAGAAAGAGAAAGTTGTTTACCAAGGGAAGGGTTGGGGGAGGTAAGAGTTGAAATGGCAGGGGTACAGGCACAAAGAACTCAAACCTATCATTTTTCAGGCTCTGCTGGTAGCAATCTGGCTTCAACACTATTCATTAAGCTACACCCACCAACAAATATTACACATGTTTAAAGGGGCCTCACAGCCAATCCCAGGTCTAACAAATCTGAGACTCTGCTCCATCACTGCCACAGAGCTTGCAGCCCCAACTGTTTATCCTGCTACCCCACTCGGGGTCATGACCCACAGTTTTGGAACACAGTAAGCATAGTCAGGGAATTTATTGATCTAGAAAATTCTCGTACATAATCGAAGAAACAACCAGGGAACAGTTTATTTCAATCCAGTAGTGCACAATAAGAAAGGGTTAGTTAATAACCTTGTAATAAAAAGGTCTCTAGGGAAGAGTAATTAGAATATTAAACTTTATATCAAGTTTGAAAGTGATTTAGTCAAGTCTAAAACTAGAGTCTTGGATCCAAACAAGGCAAACTATGCTGGTTTGAGGGGAGAGTTGGCTAAGTTAGATTAGGAAACTACATTAAAAGATATGACGGACAAGCAATTACTAGCATCTAAAAAGAACTAATACATAATCTGCAACAAATATACATTCAAGGTACAAAACCACACACAGAGACAGTGGTCCAAACAAGACAAGACGTTAATAAGATAGTATTAGATCAAAGGAAGAGGCTTACAATGTTCTCAAAAAATAGCAAACCTGAAGATGGGAAGGATTTAATAATCTGGCAAATTAGGACCCCAAGAAATTGTTACAGGAAAAGAAGAGTAGACTAGTGAGAGTCATGAAAAAGAGATTTTAAATGCTTCTGTAGGTCTATAAATAGAAAAAGGTTAGTGAAAATAAATGTAGGCTCATTAAGGGCAGAAACATGTGAAATTATATTGGGTATGGAAAAGGCAGAGACATTAAAAAATACTTGTACATGTCTTTACGTTGGAAGACAAAACATTCCAGAAATGTACATAAATGCACAGGGTGGTGAATAAGGTCAGTGAGCTACAAGCACAAATGGCAGTGTGGGAACATGGGTCTGAATCTTCCGTTCAGGGTCGGAACTCCAATTTCAGATCCTGATTAGACAAAAAAACCCCACTTATCTTCCTCTGATTTTTCAGGGCAATCTTCCAATGGAGGATCCTGCCAAACCAACTCCATGTAGGAAACCTTGAAGGGAACAGCAGAGAGAATCTACACAGAAACCACACCCCTTTTAATGCCTTTTGTTTATTCATTCATGGGACGTAGACGTCGCTGGCTGAGAAGGTGGTGCAGTTCTGTAGTTACCCTGGTCTAGGTTTGAATTTGTCTCAACAATTCCTGAGTAACTATCCAGGTAAGCAAGTCGGAACTATCTTAAGTAAAAACAGAAAATGCTGGAAAAACTCAGCAGGTCTGGCACCATCTGTGGATAGAGAAACAGTTGATGTTTTGAGTCCGTATGACTCTTTTTAAAAATTCTTTCATGGGGTGTGGGTGCCGCTGGCTGGGCCAGCATTTATTGCCCATCCCCAAGTACCCTTGAGAATTGAGTGTCTTGCTAGGCCATTTCAGGGGCATTTAAGAGCAAACCACATTACTGTGGGTCTGGAGTCACATGTAGGCCAGGCTGGGTTTTTACAACAATCGACAATGGTTTCATGATCATTAGACTAATTCCAGATTGTTATTTTTTTATTGAATTCAAATTTCACCATCCGCCATGGTGGGATTCGAACCCGGGTCCAGTTGCAGCATTACCCTGGGTATCTGGAGTACTAGTCCAGTGACGATATCTGAAGTTTTTGAACTCAAAGCTGGAGACTTTTCCAGAGTGTCCTGGGGTGCAGGGGAAGTTCCAACGCAATGGCTGTGGGAATTTCTTGGAAACTTCTGAAGGGTCAATCCGGAGACTGGAAAATCTGAGCCATGATGTACTAGCGATAATAGTTAACATGGTTAAAAAATGGTAAGGACTGGGTATTTAGTATACAGGATATAAATTGTTCAGAAAAGACCAAGGAGGGAAAAACATGAGGTGGGGTGGCAGTACTGATTAGTATCGAAAGAGGATGTCCTTGAAGGAGCAAGGACATGTGTCCGTTTGGTTAGAGTCGAGAAGCAAAAATGGAATGATCACACTACTGAGGGTATTCTATAGGCTTCCAAATAGAGAGAGAGCAGAGAGAAGCAAATATGCAGGGAAATGATTTATGTGCAAGAACTATAGAGTCATGATATAGGAGGACTTTACTCTAATTACCCAGATTTCAATTGGATAATGTTAAAGGGTAAGGAGAGGAGGAATTTCAGAATTGTGTTCAGGAAAACTACCTTGATTAGTATGTCCTCAGCCCAACTAGGAATAGGTGTTAGCAAAAAACTGCGGATGCTGGAAATCCAAAACAAAAATAAAAATACTTGGAAAAACTCAGCAGGTTTGGCAGCATCTGCGGAGAGGAACACAGTTAACGTTTCGAGTCCGTATGACTCTTCAACAGAACTAAGGAAAAATAGAAGAGGTGAAATATAAGCTGGTTTAAGGGGGGTGGGACAGGTAGAGCTGGATAGAGGGCCAGTGATAGGTGGAGATAAACAAAAGATGTCATAGACAAAAGGACAAAGAGGTGTTGACGGTGGTGATATTATCTAAAGGAATGTGCTAATTAAGGGTAGAAAGCAGGACAAGCAAGGTACAGATAGCCCTAGTGGGGGTGGGGTGGGGTGGGGGGAAGGAATCGAAATAGGCTAAAAGGTAGAGATAAAACAATAGATGGAAATACATTTAAAAATAATGGAAATAGGTGGGAAAGGTGGGGGGTGGGGGAGGAAGAAATCGGAAAAGGGGGTGGGGATGGAGGAGAGAGTTCATGGTCTAAAATTGTTGAACTCAATATTCAGTCTGGAAGGCTGTAAAGTGCCTAGTCGGAAGATGAGGTGCTGTTCCTCCAGTTTGCATTGAGCTTCACTGGAACAATGCAGCAGGCCAAGGACGGACATGTGGGCATGAGAGCAGGGTGGAGTGTTGAAATGGCAAGCGACAGGGAGATCTGGGTCATGCTTGCAGACAGACCGAAGAAGGTGTTCTGCAAAGCGGTCACCCAGTCTGCGTTTGGTCTCTCCAATGTAGAGGAAACCGTATTGGGAGCAACAAATGCAGTAGACTAAGTTGAGGGAAGTGCAAGTGAAATGCTGCTTCACTTGAAAGGAGTGTTTGGGCCCTTGGACGGTAAGGAGAGGGGAAGTAAAGGGACAGGTGTTGCACCTTCTGCGGTTGCATGGGAAGGTACCGTGGGAGGAGGTTGAGGTGTAGGGGGTGATGGAGGACTGGACCAGGGTGTCCCGGAGGGAACGATCCCTGCGGAATGCCGCCGGGGTGGGTGAAGGGAAGATGTGTTTGGTGATGGCATCATGCTGGAGTTGGCGGAAATGGCAGAGGATGATCCTTTGAATGTGGAGGCTGGTGGGGTGACCCTATCATGTTTCTGGGAGGGAGAGGAAGGTGTGAGGGCGGATGCGCGGGAGATGGGCCGGACGCGGTAGAGGGCCCTGTCAACCACTGTGGGTGGAAAACCTCGGTTGAGGAAGAAGGAAGACATTTCAGAGGGACTGTTTTTGAAAGTGGCATCATCAGAACAGATGCGACGAAAGCGAAGGAACTGAGAGAATGGATGGAGTCCGTACGGGAAGCAGGATGCGAGGAGCTGTAGTCGAGGTAGCTGTGGGAGTCGGTAGGCTTGTAATGAATATTGGTGGACAGTCTATTGCCAGAAATTGAGACAGAGGTCAAGGAAGGGAGGTGTCAGAGATGGACCATGTGAAAATGATGGAAATTGGAAGTTAAATTAATAAATTTTTCCAGGTCCAGATAAGAGCATGAAGCAGCACCAAAGCAATCATCGATGTACCGGAGAAAGAGTTGTGGGAGGGGGCCAGAGTAGGACTGGAACAAGGGATGTTCCACATAACCCATAAAGAGACAGGCACAACTGGGGCCCATGCGGGCACCCATAGCCACACCTTTTATTTGGAGGAAGTGAGAGGAGTTTAAAGAGAAATTGTTCAGTGTGAGAACAAGTTCAGCCAGACGGAGGAGAGTAGTGGTGGTTGGGGATTGTTCGGGCCTCTGTTCGAGGAAGAAGCGGAGAGCCATCAGACCATCCCAGTGGGGTTGGAGGTGTATAGGGATTGGACGTCCATGGTGAAAAGGCGGCGGTTGGGGCCAGGGAACTGGAAATTGTTGATATGATGTAGGGTGTCAGAGGAATCACGGATGTAGGTGGGAAGGGAAAACATTTGGCCAAGAGTGATCAATGTATAAGGTTTAGATTAGTAATGAAGAAGATAGCAAGGAACTATCTAATATAGAAAGTCTAAATTGGAAGACTGCTAATTTCAATGCAATGAGAAGGGATATCGCCAGGATAAAATGGAGCTGGTGACTGATGGCAAAAACTATAATGGAACAATGGATGATCAAGAAGGAAAAGATGCTTCAGGTACAGGCTAAATACATTCCAACAGGGGAAAAAGGTAAGGGAGCTAAAATTAGAGCTCCTCTATCACCCCCGTCAACCAAAATTGAGACAAAAAAGGAGGGCGTATGACGCATGCCAGTCAAGTTCTTCAAGTGAAAATTAGATCTAATACAATCGGTTGAAAATGGAAGTGAAGAGGAAAATAAGACTGGCAAAGACAGAATAGAACTACAGTTAAGAAAAAGGAAACCCAAAGATCTTCAACGAGCATGTAAACAGTGAACTGGTAGTAAGAGGTGGAGTGGGTCCTAATTGGGACAGGGTGTGAGATATATGTTTAGAGATGCAGGACATGGTTAGAATACTTAATGAGTTCTTTGTATCAGTACTTACTTAGGAAGACAAATCTGCAGAAGTATCAGTAGAAGCAAGACAGTGGAGGCAATGGATAGCGTGAAAAATGAAAACGGAGGTGGTGCTGGAAAGGCTGGCTATTCTTAGGGTAGAAAGTCACCAAGTCTGGATGGCTTGCATTCCAGGCTGCTAAAGGAGTGCAAGTGGAGATAGTGGAAGGGTTTGCCTTAAATTTAAGCTTCCCGACATATGGGAGGTGGTGCCAGTAGATTGAGGAGTGCCAAATGTGACACCCTTATTCAAGGAAGGACAGTCACAGCAACTACAGTTAGTCTAACATCAGTGGTGGGCAAGGTTTGGAATCCTTAATCAGGAAAAGAAATCAACAGACACTTGGTGATGTTTGAGTGTAATTTGACAGGGAGGTAGTGGCATTGTCACTGGATTAGTAATCCACAGTCCCAGTGTAATACTCTGGGGCCCTGGGTTCAAATCCCACCACAGCAGATGGTGAAATTTGAAATCAATGAAAAAATCTGGAATTAAAAGACCAATGACTATGAAACCACTGTACCTATCTGGTCCACTAATAGCTCTCACCTGGTCTGTGACTCCAAATGCACAGCAGTGTGGTTGACTCTTAAATGTCCATCAAGGATAGGCAATAAATACTGACCTAGCCAGTGACGACACCACCGCCACCGCCACCGCCACCCGCCACCCCCCCCACCCCCCACCCCCCCACCCCCCACCCAACCCCCAACCCCATGAACAAATAAAAAAATTGGATAAAAATTTGGCTTAAGGACTGTGAGCAGAAAGTCATGGTAGTTTGTTGTTTTTCAGACTGGAGGGCGGTAGACAATAATGCTTCCCAAGGGTCAGTGATAGGACCACTGCTGTTGTTGCTATATATACATATAAATGGCTCGGATCTTGGAAGAGTGTAAAATTTCAAAATTTGCCAATGATAGCAAAATTGGGAGGAGTGACAGATAGCAGGGGTGATACAAATTGCCTGCAACAGGATATAAATAGGCCAGCAGAATGTGCAGACAGTGGACCGAGGGGTGCAGGTACATCGATCTTTGATATTGAGAGAGTAGTTAGTAAAACATATGGGATCTCAGGTTTCATAAATAAAGGCATTGAGTACAAAAGCAGAGAAGTTATGCTGAACCTTTGTAAAGTTCTGGTTAGGCTCCAACTAGAGTATTGTGTCCAGTTTTGGTCACTTACTTTAGGAAAGATGAAGGCCCTCGAGAGGGTGCGGAGGAGATTTACCAGAGTGGTTTCAGGGATGGGAGGTTGGAGTTACAAGGTTAGGTTGGAAAGACTGGGGTTGTTCACCTTGGAGCAAAGGCGTTTAAGAAAATAATTCATGACTCACAACAACGATGTATCCCAGAGAGGAAGACGGATCCTAGGAAGGGGATAAACCAACCATGATTAACCAAGAAAGTTAAGGATGGTATCAAATTGAAAGAAAAGAAAACAATGTTTAGTGGTAAGCTAGAGGATTGGGAAAGTTTTGAAAACCAACAAAAGATGACCAAAATAGGAGGAAGAAAATAAACTTTGAGGGTAAACTAGCAAGTAATATAAAAACAGACAATAAGAGCTTCTTTAAATATATAAAAAGGAAGGGAGAGTTCAAAGTGAACATAGGCCCCTTAGAGAATGAGGCTGGGGAAATAATAATGGGAAACCAGGAAATGGCAGAGGTGTTGAATAAATACTTTGCATCAATCTTCATGGTAGAAGACACTAATAGCATTCCTATACTAAATAATCAAGGGGCAAAAGGTGGTGGGGGAGGAAATAAATACAATAACTATCACTAAAGAAAAAGTACTAAAGAAGCTAATGGGGCTAAAGGCTGATAAGTCACCTGGACCTGATGGGCTGCCTGGGATACTAAAGGAAGTAGCTACAGAGATAGTGGATGCACTGATAGTAATCTTCTAGGAATCTTTAGATTCTGGAAAAGTCCCAGGGGATTGGAAAACTGCCAATGCATTAGGTAGGTAGGTTAGGTGTTTCTCACGTGTCCGTGCAGACTCGATGGGCTGAAGGGCCTCTTCTACACAGTGATTCTGAGAGGCCCCAGCACTGATCCCTGTGGTACACCACTCATCACTTCCTGCCAACCAGAAAATGGCCCATTTATGCCAACTCTGCTTCCTGTTAGCTAGCCAATCTTCTATCCATGCCAATATGTTATCTCCTACACCATGAACTTTTATTTTCCAAAATAACCTTTCATGAGTCGCCGTATCAAATGCCTTCTGGAAATCGAATGACTGTACATCCACTGGATCCTCTTTATCCACAGCACATGTGGCTCCTTCAAAGGACCCCAATAAATTGGTTAAACATGATTTCCCTTTCACAAAACCATGCAGATTCCACTGGATTACCTTGAATTACCATCCCCTGAACCATTTGCAGACATCCAGACAATCTGTTATTCAAGTGGTGTAAACCTCACCATAAAATCACTGTGCAATGGACTCTGGCTGAGAAATGGAATCCACTGGCCATGCAATCCAATCAATTTACACAATGGACCTGGAATGTGAACTCCCCAGCTTGCTGTGACTATATTTGGTAGCCAGTCAGTTTGTGAATAGGAGTCATGTGATGGCAAGCTAACCCTTTGTTTCAAGAAACTGCTTTTCCAGGGTCAGGGATAAGCAGGAAGACCACGTATGGGTAACAAGGAGAGAACGTTCAGTCCCTCTCTTGCTCCAACCATTCTGCAAGAGCATGCCCTGCCTGTATTTGACCAACCAACCTCCACGGGCATCTTCAGCAGAAACCAAACAGTCACTAACTTCAGAGGAAGGTCAAGTGTCAAGCTTATAAAATTATCAACACAGAATCAGAAATATCACCAAACGCTGTCAAAAACCATCTGACATCAATTGAGATAACTATTTGATTGGCTCTCTTTTGGATACTCAAAAGAAATGCAACTTATCCTCCCCTCCTTGTAACTTACTTGCGTGTAAGCAAGAACCGCCTGAATGTGTGTGTGAGTGTTGAAGTGTTTTTTCTTTATATAGATCAGGTGTTAAGTTCATTAAATACTATTTCTTTTTCTTTTAAAACTTACAAAACTTTTTATTTAATTCATTCACAGGATGTGGGCTCTACTGGCTGGGCCAGCATTTATTGCCCATCCCTAATTGCCCTTGAGATGCCCTGTGTATGACTTTTACAGTCACAGCACTTAAACAGTTAAATACTCACTGAATTGGTAAGCAAATTCTTTTAAAAAAAACACCTGCTGCGGTCAACCAAGTGTTGGAAAGAAGGGGAAGCCATTCCACCACCCTTTACCTGACTGTGACACAGACATCTAATAATGCATCAGTGGAGTCCAGGAAAGGAGGAAACAATCAAAGGATGGCATTGAAGATAAACTTGTGAGGAGAGACTGATTAACATTCAGGTTGCAAAACCTTTCACCATCACAATGGTGGCAATTAGTCAGTGATATGAACCCATCTCCACATGCCCATTCTCAGGACTCTTTCAATTACATTTTTTTTAAAAATGCAGCTTGTGTCTCATTTTAGAGAGAAAGAATACAGCGCACGTCATTCAGCCCAATGGGTCAATGTCATGTTTGTGCTCCACACAAGCCTCCTACAATTTTATCAGCATACCTTACATCTTTCTCCCTCAGGTACTCAACTCGCTTTCCCTTAAATGCGTCTAAGCTCTTCATCTAAACCATTACCTGCGGGAGGGGTAGTGAGTTCCAAATTCACAATTTTCCCCAAGTCGTTTAGCCTGGGTGTATAAATCTCACCACAAGTAAATAGGATTCCTATCTGCATGACATCATTGGCAGGGAGTTTTTCCACCTGATTTTCACAAACTCAGCATTCAGATTTGCTGTTCTTTCACTCCCACTGTTTACATAATTCTTGTCTTTTTATGTATCACTAACCTTCTTGCCTGTCTAAGGCACGTATCCAATACATTTAACCCACTTCCCGATTGGGAGAATATTAACATAAGACAATTTTAAACTTACTAAAATCCCCACATAAACAAAGTTGCCTGATACTGACTGATCTATTTCCAGCATTCTATGGTGATAACTGTGTGGTGAATTCAAGACTGTTCTGCTTGAGTTTACCTTTGTTATCTGCATCTTCAGAAGCTTCATCCTCTTCGATATCCTCGACATCCTCCATATCTTCTTTCTGATCACATTCAGTCTGTTCTTTGCTATAAAAGATGGGGTTTCAAACATGAAAAGGGCATTTGTATGCACAAAATTACACATTTTAATTTAATTGCTATTGAAGGCACTCTTATTCATAAATCTGAAAGCAGAATAGGAATGTAATAAAAACCCAGTCAGATGCAAACCAGTACATGCTTTCTGAAGTCCTGATATTTTTGTTTAGAAAATGCACACAAAAAATCATTTTAAAAGGAAATATTGCGAAAAGAATAGAAGGAATAAAGCTAAGCACAGGTTAACAAATTTTATTTACTTAGCATTACAGTAAAGTAACATTTCAAACTCAACTACTCCAACTTCTGACAGAGCAAAGCTGCCCCTAGTACAACAGAAACAGAAGGGAAGACAAGTACAACCATGAGATCTTTCCAAAATCATTCCAAAACTATATATGAACTGGAAGGAGTAGGCCACTCAGCCCCTTGAGCCTGCTCCGTCAATCAATAAGCTAATGGCTGATCTGATTGTAACCTCAACCCCACGTTCCTGCCTACCACCGATAACCTTTCACCCCCTTGTTAATCAAGAATTTACCTCTGCCTTAAAAATATTCAAAGTCTCCGCATTTACCACCTTTAGAGGAAGAGAGTTCCAAAGACTCACAACCCTCAAAAAGATTTCTCCTCATCTGTTTTAAATGAGCGACCCCTTATATTTAAACAGCAACCCCTAGTCCTAGATACACCCACATCCCCTCTATATTTACATGGTAAATGCGGGCTCACTCTTAAGTTTTAAGAATAAATTGGATAGATACATGGATGGGAGAGGTCTGGAGGGTTATGGACTAGGTGCAGGTCAATGGGGCTAGTGGAATAATATTTTGGCACAGACTAGAAGGGCCGAATGGCCTGTTTTCTGTGATGTAGTGTTCTATGGTTCTATATTGACACTGTCCAGTCCCCTTAGGGTCTTAGAGGTTTCAGTCAAGTCGCCTCTTACTCTAGTGGATACAAGCCTAATCTGTCCAACCTTCCCTCAAGACAATCCACTCATTCCTGGTACTAGTCTGGTAAACCTTCTCCAAACTGCTTCTAACATATTTACATCTTTCCTTAAATAAGGTGACCAGTACTGTACACAGTACTCCAGATATAGCCTCACCACTGCCCTGTACAACTGAAGCATAACCTCCCTAGTTTTGTAATCAAATTCCCTAACAAACTATGACATTCTATTAGCTTTCCTAATTACTTGCTGTACCTGCATACCAGCCTTTTGTGATTCATGCACTAGGACACCCAGATCTCTGAACCTCAGAGCTCTGCAATCTCTCATCATTTATATAATGAGCTTTGTTTTTATTCTTCCTGCCAAAATGAATTTCACATTTGCCCACAGTATACGCCATTTGCCAGGTCTTTACCCACTCACTTAACTCACATCCTTAACCTCATGTCCTTGCCACATCTTACTTTCCTACCTATGTGTGTCAGCAAATTTCACAACCATAACTTCAGTCCCTTCATTAAAGTCATTTATTTAAATTGTAAAAAGTTGAGACTTCCGCACTGATCCCTGTGGCACACCATTCATTACATCCTGCCAAGCAGAAAAAGACCCATTTATGCCAACTGTTTCCTGTTAGCTAGCCAATCTTCTATCCATACCAATATGTTACCCCCTACACCATGAGCTTTTATTTTCTGCAATAACCTTCGATGTGGCACTTTATCAAATGCCTTCTGGAATTCTAAGTACAGTACATCCACTGGTTCCCCTTTATCCACAGCACATGACGCCTTCAAAGAACACCAATAAGTTGATTAAACATGATTTACCTTTTACAAAACCATGTTGAATGCCCGATTATCTTGAATTTTTTTTATTAAGTGCCTTGCTATAACATCTTTAATAATAGCTTCTAACATCTTTCTTTTAAGAGATGTCAGGCTAACTGGTCTGTAGTTTCCTTTGACTCCCTCCCTTTTTGAATAAAGGAGCTACATTTGCTATTTTCCAATCTAATGGAACCTTTCCCAAATCTAGCTAATTCTGGGAAATTAGAAACAATGAACCAACTATCTCACTGGTCACTTCTTTCAAGGCTGTAGGATGAAGTCCATCAGGACCCAGGAATTTGTCAGCCCACAGCCCGAAATTTGCTCAATACCATTTCCCAGTGATTTTAGAGTTCCTCCCTCCCAATTTCTGATTTACAGTTATTTCCGGGATGTTACTTGTATCCTCTATAGTAAAGACTGATGCAAAATAGCTGTTCAATTCATCTGTCATCTGTTTTCCATTATTAATTTCCCAGACTAGTTTTCATAGGACCAAAGCTCACTTTTGTTAACTCTTATTTAAGTAGCTATAGAAACTGTCTTTATATTTCTCGCTAGCTTGTTTTCGTACTCGAATTTTTGTCATTCTTTGCTGCTCTTTATATTCTGTCCAATCTTGACCATCCATCCTTTCCACAATAATATGCTTTTTCTTTAAGTTTGATACCGTCTTTAGTTTTTTAGTTAACCACAGATGGTGGGCCCACCCTTGAAATTTCTCTCTCGTTGGAATGTATCTATTCTGTGTATTATGAAATAGCCCTTTAAATGTCTGCCACTGAACCTCCATTGGCCTATCCCTTAACCTCATTTGCCAGTTCACTTTAGCTAGCTCTACTTTCATGCCCTCATAACTGCCCTTATTTAAGTTTAAAATACTTGTCTTGGACACACTCTCTCCCTCAAAACGAATGTAAAATTCAATCTTTTCACGATCGCTGCTACCTAGGGGTGCCCATCTCGTTGCACAATACCAAGTTTAGCCCTGAAGAAGAGTCATATGGACTTGAAACGTTAACTGTTTTTTTTCTCTCCACAGATGCTATTAGACCTGAGTTTTTCCTGCATTTTCTGCTTTTGTTTCAGATTTCCAGCATCCGCAGTATTTTGCTTTTAGCCAAGTTTAGTATAACCTACTCTCTGGTTGGCTCTAGAACGTGCCGTTCTGAGAAACTATCCTGAAAACATTCTATGAACTCATCAACCCTACCCTTTCCCATCTAATGTTTCCAGTCTATATTAACAGAAACTAGAAGAGGTGGTCATTCGGCCCTTCAATGTAGATTAACATCCCCCATGATTATCGCTGTACCTTTCTGACAAGCTCCCATTATTTCCTCCTGTAGTTACAATTAGGGGGCCTATACATCACTCCCACAAGTGACTTCTTGCCTATATCATTCATCTCAACTCAAACCACTTCTACATCCTGGTTTCCCGAACTAGGTCATCCCCCTTTCATGTGCTAATCTCATCATTAATTAACTGAGCTACCCCTCCACGTTTTTCCTGTCCTTCCTAAATGTCACGTACCCTTCAATATTCTGATCGCAATCTGCTCAGATCGCACTTATTACTATTTGCACTATCAGTTAATCTGTTTTGTTTCAAATGCTATGTGCATTTAGATACAGAGCCTTTAGTTTTGTCATTATTTTTGTAGCATCTAGCCTCATCCGATTTAGATTAGTACTCTGTCCCTTCCTGTCACATTGTTTATCATTTCCAATAGTAATACCTGTCTCGCTTGCCTTGTTCTACTCTTCAGTTTACCACATCTTCCCAATTTGGTTCCTTGCCCTCACAATTTAGTTTAAAACGCTCTCTACTCCCAGAGTTATGCGACTCACAAAGACACCAGCTACAGCACTGCTCAGGTGACCATCCCAGCAGGACAGATCCCACTTTCCCCAATACCCAACAAACCGGAACCCACTTCTCCCACACCAGTCTTTGAGCCACGCATTTCTCCAATCTGATTTGTTCCATGCCAATTTGCACATGGCGCAGGTAATAATCGAGAAATTACCACCTTTTGAGGTTCTGTTTTAGTGCTTAGCTCCTCATACTGACTACGCAGGACCTCCTTTCTCATCCTGCCTATGTCATTGTACCTACATGGACCTTTACCACTGCATCCTTCCCCTCCCACTGCAAGTTCCTCCCCAGCCCTGAGCAAATGTCCCGAACCCTGACATTGGGCAGGCAACATAGCCATCTGGACTCTCACTTTTTGTTAAAGGGAACAGTGTCAATCCCCCTTACTCTATTGTCCCCTACTGCCATTACATTTCTTTGTGCTCCTCCCACTTGAATGGTTTCCTGTACCAGTGCCATGGTCAGTCAGTTCATCCACCCTGCCGCCCCCACTCATCCAAACAAGTTGAAAGAATCTCAAACCTATTGGACAATTGCAGAGGCTCACATTCATGCCCTCTAGGTCCCCTCAGCTGCCGTCACAACCTATTGTGCCTGACCACCTTCCAGATCAGAAGGCCCCATTCTAAAGGATGTAACTGCCTCCGGTACAAAGCATCCAGGTAACTCGCACCCTCTCTGATGTGTCGCAGTGTCCAAGGCTCTGCCTTTCTTTTTATTCGTCCATGGAATGTGGGGGTCACTGGCCAGGCCAGCACTCATTATCCATCCCTACTTCAGAGGGCATTTAAGAGTCAACCACATTACTGTGGTTGTAGGTCTGGAGTCACATGTAGGCTAGACCAGGTAAGGGTGAAGGATATCGACAATGGTCTTATGGTCACCATTAGACTTTTAATTCAAGATTCTTAATGAATTCAAATTCCACCATCTGTCGTGGCGGGATTCGAACCCAGTTCCCCAGAACATTACCTTGGGGTACTGGATTATTCGTCCAGCGACAATACCACTACGTCATCGCCTTCCCCTTCAAACTCAATGACTGAGTCGAAGCTCCTCAAGCTCCAGACACTTACTGCAGACGTGTTTGCCCTGGATCACACTGGTATCCAGGAGTTCCCACTTGCTGCAGCCCTGGCCATTGCCTGTCCTGCTATACTTGTGCTTTAATTACTTAATTATTTTATTCAATTATTTATTTAATACATTTAGTAATCTTACCACAAATTCCTGTACTATTTTAAACCTTAGGAATAGAATAGACCATGACCACTTACTGGATACTCAAACAGCTAGCTTCTTCCCGGTAGTAGGGCAAGAACCAATTCCTACAGGGTGAGATAGCTATAAAAAGCAAAGGAGTACCTCCCTTCCCTCCTCACCAAACTGCCTCAGCTCACCAAACTCTCACTCCGTTGAGGTCACATTGAGAATGTTTAAGTGTGTGTGTTCTGGACAAAAGGGACTAGCTGAGCCCAGGTACAGCAAAGGCCAGTTCAAGCTGGTTTCCTTAATTAACTATTTCAGCTGCTGCCAGTGGATAGCTTCTATATCTTCCTGCTTAGACCCCTGGATGAGACTTAGAATTTAAACAGTGCTTAAATACAAACAATAGATTTTTAGAAGGATATTTAAGTTTCTCAGCTCAAAACACATTCACTCCATTGAGGTCACACTCCAGGCAACTAGCATTGCCTCCCGGCACTGTGTACACAGAGGAGTAATCTCTACTGCACTATTTGGCAAAAACAAACCAGCAACTTTGAGTCATTTGGTAGTACAGAGCTTGAGCACTGCTAAGAGAGACATGCTATCGAAGCATCATCAGGCCAGCTCACAAGTGAGACGAATCCTAAGAAAAGAAAAAAATAATTATCTTTGAATCGGAGGCTGGTAATTATTGTTCCAGCAGACTTCTGCTTCTGTGGATGCACCGCTGAATGGCTGAACATGCGCAATTCGTGGATTTTTATGTCTTCAGGCCGGTAAATGGTCCTGGGCACATGCAGATTTTTTTCAGATTGGGAGCCAGCCCTACACAGGAGGAAAACAAGAGAAAGTGAAATAGCGTGAAAAGGTCAGGTGACCTGGAAGAGGTGCACCATTCTGGAGAAAGTGTCCAAAAGAGCAGGACACGGAGGGAGACAGGGAGCAGGTCCCAAAATAAAGAAGGTGACCCCAAACCAGGGAGTGGGACAGAAAGAGGTTCCAAGAAGACAGCCCATCAGAAACGAGTCAAGTTAAAAGTAAGGAACCGAGGAAAAGATTCCGAGTTAAAGAGACCACGAGGCTGTAGGGAACAGGCTTGGAACAAAGTGGGCTCGAGATAAGCCAGAAGATCCAAGGAGGCAGCCAAATGTTTGTAACTCCTTATCACTGGCCTTTGGAGCAGTGGGGCTCTGCTTGGCACGGCCGAGAATCTGGGAGGCTGCATGGAAGGTAAAGCTTGAATGCATAGAGATGTAGGAGAAAGGAACATCGGGAGAGTTCAGAACCTTGGAAGTGGACCTTTGTTGAAGGCGCCAGAGTGAAAGTATCATCCAGGAGAGAATTCCAAGGAATTCTAAGGGTGTGGAAATTGGAAGCCCTGGTTAGAAAGGCAGAGTTTCAGTGAGACCAGGTAGCTCGCAGTATGACCTGCATCGGGGGCGGGGGGGGGGTTGATGAAAGATCCATTGGATCTACTTTGGTGACATGTGTCATATGGTTTGAGTGTGGTGTAATCTTATCACAGTTCACCTATACTAATATTCAGGGTAAGTATGCAGTACAAGATAGATTGTGAATGGTGTTCTCTTTACAAATTTGTATAGATCTGTAAAGGTACAGGTGGGGCGAAGGAATTGAGATTTGACTCATTTACTTGTGTTTGTATTCAAATCTTTCCAACCTTTTTGTCTAGTGTAATATAGTTTGAACTGCCCGCCATGGTTTCTAAAAAAGAATTAAGTTAGGATCGATCAAGCCAGGTTCCACTCTGGGGTCAGGCTTGTCCAGTCGTAACATCAGCTGGGATCATAACACAAGATAAACCAACAGTAAAGGAAAGAACAATTTATACTGCACCAGGACAAGAGTGCTGATTGGTAGGCAAGTGGATTCTCTCCATGGCAGTGCCTCTACCAATGCAACAGATGACTGCAGGCTTTTGTTCAAATTCAAATCAGGCAACTTGACTCTGGTCAAGGCATTGCCATGGGGAATGAACCAGGGAATGGCTGTTCCCCCAAGATTTATTTAGTTGGAAAAGGCACAATGTTTGAACTTGCCCCTTCTGTCTTCAAATGACAGGGCCCAGTGTGTGAATATATGCAGCTTCTAGCACGCTTAAGAGGCCCACACTGTGAACCCAATGGAATCTTACATTTGTTTTCATATAATTCTTAGCACAATCAGGATTGTTTAGCAAGTGTTGTCCAGTTATATCTAATGTTGGACACCATGTTGAGCTTTGCAAGCATGGGCTGGTTGGGTACGGTCAGTATTTAGCATGTCCCTTTGATTGTTGGTAACAGGCAATTTGATACGATCCACCAGTCATTGGGATGTACGACCTACATACCTGGTATCACACCAGCACTGAAATTCATAGAGCACATTATTTTTGGCTCTTAACCAGGGGGTCTCACTACCATCCAAGGTCTTCACCCTGTAGTCAGTATCAATGACACAAAACAAACTAAGGATACAATTTCCACTATGTGGAAAGCCTTTATTAATGCACTAAGCAATAGTACATACTTACAAAATCAGTTGTTTAGTAAGACCCACGTGCAGGAGCTCGTCCCCAGGTGGTCAGTACACTGAACAAATTTCTTCACACAACCTCCAATGACTGACCAAATCACATTTCCTGGTTGCAGTCCCAATACCTTGGAGAGCTGTGGAGTCGGGTTATCTGACTGGATTATCAATCCCATCCTGACCATGCAAAGACAACCTGCACGTAGTCATTTCCTGTACTTAGCAGCAGGTGTCTCCAAGTACCTGCCAGCAACTGATGTGTTTTTTTATATCTTGGTAAGACAGGAAGAAAGCCATTCACACACTCAAGAGAACAACATCCAGGTCAGTGTCTGTAATCACAGTGCCTGGTGGTTAGCTACAGTGGCATGTCCTGACACCTCTGTGTGCCCTTGTCCAGTCTTCATTTTTTTTTAAAAAGTCTCATAAGCCTCAGAGTTATGTCTTCAGTTGAAAATCTTCTCTCCCTATCTGATATCCTCTGCACTTTACCACCCAGGTAGGAACCTCGGTACCTACCTGAGCTCAGGACGTTGGTCCATCTCACAACTGGTTACATTTTGACACAAATATAAAAATAACACGTATTTACAAGAAATAAAGGGATACCTTACAGCATCACAGAAATACACAATATCAAAATACCTTAGAGCACCACAGTAATATTAGTGGAGAATACCACTCATATTGCTACTACATAGTAACAGTATGGAGCGGCTAGCTTCACCTGTAACTCAACACAAGTGCAAGACAAAAAGCTTCAACATCATGTCTCTTTCATCAATACTCAAGCAATATATGTTGCGATTAAAAAGACCTCTGGTTTACACTAGCAGCACATGCATGCAGCAGAACTGCAAGAAAAAAGTCATTAAGAGTATCAGTTCTCACACAGCATTCATGGTGAGAAAATATCCAGGATTGTAGGCAGACTTTTGAGACTCAAAACACAAGCACTACAGCACCACCTACAGGAGTCACAGCAAAAAAGTATCCAAACTCAAAAGGGTAGTGTGCATTCATTTAACATGGCAAAGGCCTATCACAATTGTTTACACTGGGCTTAACATTGGCCAGAAGCTTAACTAGGCTAGCCCTAGGTGGCTACAAGAGGTCAGAGGCCAAATTGTATGGTGAGTAACTCACCTCCTGAATCCCCAAAGCCTATCCACCATCTACAAGACAAGTCAGGAGAGCGATGGAATACTCTCCACTTGTCTGGATGAGCGCGATTCCAACATTACTAAAGAAACTCCACACCATCCAGGACAAAGCAGCCTGCTTGATCAGCACCCCATCTACCACCTTAAACATTAACTCTTTCCACCATCGACACACAGCAGCAGCAGTGCATAACATTCACAAGATGCACGGAACAACTCGCCAAGCCTCTTTTGAAAGCACCTTCCAAACCCAGGACCTCTCACCTAGAAGGACAAGGACAGGAGTATGGGAACACCACCTGTCGCAAGTTCCCCTCGAAGCACCATCCTGACTTGGAACGAGATAACTGTTCCTTCAGTTGCTCGGTCAGATTCTGGAACTCCCTGCTTAACAGCACTGTGGGTGTACCTACAACAGACAGACTGCAGCAGTTCAAGAAAGCAGCTCCCCACCACCACCTTTTCAAGGACAACTAGAACAAATTCTGGCCTTGCCAGTGATGCTCACAACCCAAGAATGAATAAAAGTTTTCAACTGGACAAGAAAGTGATATACCAGAATAGTTAACATACGAATTAGGAGTAGGCCACACAACGTCTTGAGCCTGCTTCACCATTCAATAAGATCATGGTTGATCTGATTGAAACCTCAACTCCACATTATTGTCCATCAATTCACAATGGGCTGTGAGATTTGACAGACTTATGCATTTACGTGAATTAGACATTCTCCAGTCCAGTGTTGACAACTTTAATTATACAGCACAATTAACATAATAAACATAATAAAACTCAAGTATTGCTGAAAAGATAGAAGTTGTCTTGCACTCATCAGGACAGATGCAAAAATGCCAAATTTCAAAGGGAACAACAATTTATACTGCATGAAAAAAGGATGCTGACTGGGTGGTAAGTCAGCTCTGATTAGTTGAGGCGTTGCCATTGCAAATGCACCAGGGAGCTACTGCATTTTGTTTAATTCAAAATGCAATGTTTACACATATGCCTTTTGCCTGGAGAGGACAGGTCTCTGCATATGAGCTTGTAGCAAGTGCAAGTGAGCCACATTGCATGTCCGACTAATAATCTTAAATTGATTGTTAGTGCAATTCCTAGCACACTTCGGATTGTACAGCAAGTGCTTCCTAATCATGAAATCACACCGAACATTAGACATTGGTTGAGTTTCACAAGCATGGGTTGACTGAGTAGTCAGTACTCTCCTATTGCAAACAGCCAAAAGGGAAGTCTTGTTTGATACGATCCACCAGTTGTTAGTAAATACAGCCTACATACCTGGCATTACACTGGCACTGAAATTCAAATATCACATTATTCATTTGTGTCATAGGCAGGTCTTTTTGGCTTGATGGCAGAATCTTGATGGTGGAAAATACCCCTTATGTTGCTACTGTATAAACAGCTTGCTTCACATGTCGCTCAAGTTTGAGAGATATTTAACCTTTCCAAGGTAATGAGACCAGACTGGGCAGGTCTGAAAGTATCCTTAGGCCCATTCAAGAGTAAGTGCGATGCCCAGCAAGAAATGATCTGATTGGAATAGCCATTATCTCACAGAACTGAATTCTAGGTGAGGTGCGAGTGACTGCCCTTGATGCCAAGGCAGCATTTGACCGAGTGTGGCATCAAGGAGCCCTGGCAAAACAGGAGTCAATGGGAATCAGGGGGAAAACTCTCCCCTGGTTGGAGTTATACCTAGCACAAAGGAAGATGGTTGTGGTTGTTGGAGGTCAGTCATCTCAGCTCCAGGACATCATTGGAGTTCCTCAGGGTATTGTCCTAGGCCCAACCATCTTCAGCTGCTTCAATGAAACTTCTTCCATAAGGTCAGAGGTAGGAATGTTCGCTGATGAGTGCACATTGTTCAGTGCCATTTGCGGCTCCTCAGATACTGAAGTAGTCTGTGTCCTCATGTAGCAAGACCTGAACAATATCCAGGCTTGGGCTGATATGTGGCAAGTAACATTCACACCACACAAGTGCCAGGCAATGATAATTTCCAACAAAAGAGAATCTAATCGTTTCCCCTTGATATTTACCGGTATTACGAAAGTGAACCCCTCCGCCCCCCACCACCCCATTATCAACATCCAGTGACCAGAAACTGAACAGGACCAGCCATATAAATATTGTGGCTATAAGAGTAGGTCACAGATTGGGAATTCTGAGGAAAGTAACCGGTCATAAATCATGGAAATCTAGACACAGCGCCATTTTCTGAATCCGTATTCAATGAAATTATGAACATAATTCACAGTTAATTCAGCTTTCATGACACTATGTATGCCCAAATATATGGTGTTGCCAAGAGTTCTCCTCTGGGGCCAGCTCTTGCTAACATTTTTGACAGTTTCCACTTGAAATGTGCTTGATGGAATGACCCCGAACCTCTTACCTATGTATAGTTCCGCTAGGTAGATGACAAGTTTATTATATTTGAATTTGCAACTGCAAGAATTTCCTCATACACCTTAATGCACTTCATCCGATACTCAAATTCACCTTTAAAATTAACTCCCTTTCCTAGTTGAGAAATCCGCTAATATGAGTTCTCTACTACTGACTACCGCAAGCCTTCTTTCACTGGTCAAGATAGGCATTGGATTTCGATAGCTCCACTATAAGATTAGCCTCATCAGCAATCTCGTAAATAGGGTCAAAGCCATTTGCTCACTGTGCAAGCTTGATGCTGAAGTAGGGCTCATCAAAGGCATCCTGCAGGAGAATGGCTACCTTGACCAGAATCATTCACTGTGTATCATGCAAACTCAGGAATGGGTCCAAGACCACCAGCATCAGACCTGAAAAGGGCAGGGACGACCTCAAATTATCCTGGAAGGGTAAAGTACTTCAAAACTTTGAGCAACAGGTGAAGCTAGCCTTTTCACACTGCTAATATGGAGTACCAACGAGCGGTATTTTACATTATAAAGTGCGGCCGTCGAGCCAAAAAGATGTTCTGCCCATCACACAAATGACTAATATGTTATGAGTTTCAGTGCTGCTGCAATTCCAGATATGTAGGCTGTACGTCCCAACGACTGACTGTATCAAACCACATGTCCCTTCAGCTATTCGCAATAAGCAGATTACTAGCTACACTCAACCAAGTGGTGCTTGTAAAACTCAGAACATTTAATGTTAGATGAGGTGCTCTGATTGGGTAGCACTTACTGAACAATCCTGTATGTGCTAAGAATCACACAGACAACCAATTTGCGATTCAGTCAGGCTCACAATGTATGCTTGTTAAAAGCTACATATATTCATACGAAGGGACCTGCTCATTGCAGGAAAAATGAACGTATCCAGACATGCACTTTTTTTGAATTAAATGAAATCATGGTGGACTATAGCTCACTGGTGCATTCGCCATGTCACACCTTGATCAGAGCTGACTTGCCAACCAATCAGCACCCCTTTTCTCACGTAGTATAAATTGTTGCGCCCTTTGAAATTTAGCATTCTTGCACCTGTCCAGGTGAGTGCAAGACAAAAAGCTTCAACAGCTTCTTTTTTCAACAATAATGAACTGTTCTAAAGTAGTTAAAAGTCAGATCTGTAGGGAGGGAATTTCAGAGCTTGGGGGCTAGGCAACTGAAGGCACAGCCGACAATGGCAGAGCAATTCTAATTGGGAATGCACAAGGGAGGCCAGAATTAGAGGGCTGCAGATATCCCAGAGGATCGTGGATTGGATATTAGACATAGGTAGGGGCAAGGTGATAGAGGGATTTGAAAACCAGGGTGAAAATTTTAAAATCAAGACATTGCTTGACTGGGAGCAAACATAGGTCTACGAGACAAAAACAAAAATTGCTGAAAAAACTCAGCAGGTCTGACAGCATCTGTGGAAAGGAAGAGAGTGTTAACATTGCTATAACGGAGACCTGGCTAAAGGAGGGACAAAACTGGCAGCTTAATATCCCTGGTTATAGAGTCTTCAGACATGATAGAGTAGGAGATAAAAAAGGAGAGGGGGTAGCACTAATGGTTAAAGAATCAATTCCAGTTGTGAGAAGGGATGATATACTAAATGGGTCAACAAACGAGGCTTTATGGATTGAGCTTAAAAATAAAAAAGGGACAGTCACACTACTGGGAGTATACTACAGACCCCCAAATAGTGAAAGGGAGATAGAAGAATATGTAGGCAAATTTCTGCTTGTAACAACAAGAGGGCAATAATAGTAGGAGACTTCAACTATCCTAATATCAACTGGGATTCAAACAATATAAGGGGCACTGAGGGAGAAAAATTCATGCAGTGTGTCCAGGAAAATGTTTTCAACCAATTAGTGACAAACCCAACGAGAGGAGATGCAATTCTAGACCTAGTCTTGGGGAACGAAGAAGGGCAAGTGGGTGAAGTGACAGTTGGCGACCATATCGGGGACAGTGATCATAATTCAGTTAGATTTAGCATTACCATGGAAAAGGACAGAGATAAGGCAGGAGTAAAAGTCTTGAACCGGGGGAAGGCAAATTTTTGCAGAACTGAGAAGGGACTTGGCTGAGGTGGACTGGACAGCACTGCTGGAGAATAAAACAGTAGAAAACCAGTGGGAAGCACTAAAAAGCGAGACCCTAATTGTACAAACTAGACATGTCCCCTACAAAAATAAGAGTGGTACTGCCAAATCTAGACCCCCCTGGTTGTCTAGAGGAATACAGGGGAAGATCAAACAGAAAAAGAAAGCGTACGATAGCCACAAAGAACTAAGCACTGCAGATAGCCTAGACGAATATAGGAAGTGCAGGGACAAAGTAAAAAAGGAAATAAGGAAATCAAAGAGGGCATGAAAAAAGATTAGCAGGTAAAGTTAAAGGTAACCCAAAGATGTTTTAAATTAATGCTAAAAAGTTAGTTACGGAAAAAGTGGGACCTATCAGAGATGAAGATGGAAACTCGTGTGCAGACACAGAGGCTGTGGGAAGGGTTTGGAATGAATATTTTGTCTCCGTGTTTACAAAGGAAAGGGAGGATGTAGATATAGTAGTCCAGGAGGAACATGCGAGATATTGGATGGGTTGGTCATAAAGAGAGAGGAAGTACTCGAAGGGTTGAAATCCTTGAAAGTCGATAAGTCACCAGGGCCAGATGGATTGTTTCCGAGGCTGCTGAAGGAAGTCAGGGAGGAGATAGCAGATGCTCGGAGGATGATTTTCCAATCTTCAATAGATGCAGGGGAGGTACCGGAAGACTGGAGAAATGCAAACATAGTTCCATTGTTTAAAAAGGGATCAAAGGAAATGCCAAACAATTATCGGCCAGTTACTTACATCGGTGGTGAGCAAATTAGTAGAATCAATCCTGAGAGGTGGATTAACTGTCATGTGGAAAGGCATGGACTAGTCAGGGATGGTCAGCATGGATTTGTTAAAGGAAGGTCTTGCCTCACAAATTTGATTGAATTCTTTGAGGAAGTGACAAGAAGGGTTGATGAAGGTAGTGCAGTGGATGTTGTGTACATGGATTTTAGCAAGGCATTTGGCAAGGTCCCACATGGCAGATTGGTCAGGAAAGTAAAAGCCCATGGGATTCAGGGTAATGTGGCAAACTGGATAAAAGGTTGGCTTTGTAACAGGAAACAAAGGATAATGGTCGATGGATGTCCTTGCGAATGGAAAGTTGTCTCAAGTGGTGTTCCACAGGGCTCGGTGTTGGGACTCTTGCTGTTTGTGTTATATATTTACGATTTCGACGTGGACGTGGGGGGCGCGATTGGGAAATTTGCAGATGACACAAAGATTGGCCGAGTAGTGGATAGTGTAGAAGATAGCCATAATCTCCAAAACGATACAGATGGGTTGGTGGAGTGGGCGGTAAAGTGGCAGATGGATTTTAACATAGAGAAGTATAAGGTCATACAATTAGGGAGGTCAAACAGTTACAGGGATTACACAATAAATGGGAATATACTAAGAGGGGTAGATGAAGTGAGAGATCTTGGCGTACAAGTACACAGGTCCCTGAAGGCAGCAGTTCAAGTAGACAAGGTTGTAAAGAAGGGACATGGAATGCTCTCCTTCATTGGCAGAGGTATAGAATATAAAAGTAAAGATATAATGTTGGATTTGTATAAAACACTGGTGAGGCCACAACTGGAGTATTGTGTGCAGTTCTGGTCACCACATTACAGGAAGGACTTAATAGCTCTGGAGAGAGTGCAGAGGAGGTTTACAAGAACGTTGCCACGGTTAGAAAAGTGTAGCTATGAGGAGAGATTGGATAGGTTGGGGTTATTTTCCTTAAAACAAAGAAGGCTGAGAGGTGACTTGATTGAGGTGTACAAAATTACGAGGGGAATAGATAAGAGTGGACAGGGTAAAATTGCTTCCCTTGGTGGAGAATTCTAGAACCAGGGGACATAGATTCAAGATAACTGACAGAAGGTGTAGAGGGGACACGAAGAACTTTTTTTATGCGAGGGTACTGGGTGTCTGGAATTCGCTGCCCAAGTTGGTGGTAGAGGCAGAAACTCTAAACTCTTAAAAATTACCTGGATCTGCACCTTAAATGCTGTAAGCTGCAGGGCTATGGGCCGGGTGCAGGAAGGTGGGATTAGAAAGGGCACCTGGGTGTCCTCGGGCTGGCATGGACAAGACAGGCCGAGTGGCCTCCTTCTGTGCTGTAACTTTTCTATGGTTTCGAGTCCGCATGACTCTTCATCAGAACTAAAGAGGAATAGGTCTACGAGCACAGGGCTGATCTCGGAACAGGACACGCTGAGAGTTAAGACTGGACAGAATCTTGGATGACCTCAAGATTATAAGGGATAGCATGTCGGAGACCAGCCAGGTGTGCACTGCTATAGTCCAGTTCCACAGGCAAAATCAAGAGTTTCAGCAGATGAGCAGAGACAGACTAAATCAGGAAATGTTATGGAGGTAGAAACGGGCGGTCTTAGTGATGGCACGAATTTGAAGTGGGAACCTTATCTCAGGATCAAATGTGTCACCAAGGTTGTAAACAGACTAATTTCATTTTGGGCTATTGTCGAGGAGGGGGATGGAATCAGTAGCTCAGGATAGACTTTGAAGCAGGGGACTGAAAACAATGGTTTCAGTCTTCCCAATATTTAATTGGAAAGATAGGACGACAACTTTTTACATGTACAGGGCCATTTCAGTATCGTAAATCTTTACAGGTTTATTGCCTTTCCCTGATCCGACATTCAATAAAGGAATTTAACAACCTTTAGTGCGTTTTTTTAAAAATAAGATCAGTGCACGTGTTAAAAATAAGCATTTTCCTTCCCCTTATAGGAACCAGATTGTCACAAGTGCATCATCTGAATTTCAAGTGATAATGGAATTTTAGCATTATGAAGTTTCATGTTAGATATATGAAGAAGGTTGTTTACATCATTTCTTACTGTTTCCATTCCAACTACCTCATGTCCCCACCGCTAATCCTGTGGGAAAACACTCCTTTAGGCCAAAATGACAGGCACCAGGACCAGATCTGATAGTATCTATGGATGTCAATATCCATGAATGTGAGGGAAGCAAGAGCAGAAATTGCAGAGGCACTGGCCATAATTTTCCAATCTTCCTTAGGCTTGGGTGTTACCAGAGGACTGGCAAATAATTCACCCTTGCTCAAAGAAAAAAGTGTAAAAATAAGCCCAGTAACTACAGGCTACCTGTGGCGAGGAAGGTTCTAGAAAAAACTCAGGACAAAATTCTGTCACTTGGGCAAATGCGATTTTGTTAAGGGCAAATTGTGCTCTACTAATTTGCCTCAAGATTTTTGATGAGGTAAGAGAGGGCTAGTGAGGGAATGCTGTTGATGTGGTGTACATGGACTTCCAAACAACATTTGATGAAGAGCCACACAACTGATTGACGTGTGAAGTTAGAGCTGATGGAATAAAGGGGCAGAAGCAATGTGGATGCAGAATTGGCTGAGTGACAAAACAGAGAATAGGTGTGAACAGTTATTTTTCAGACTGGAGGAAGGTTTGTAGTGGACTTCCCCAGAGGTCAGTTGGGACGCTTGCTTTTCCTGATATGTATTAATGACCTAGGCCTTGCTGTACAGTGCACAATTTCTAAATTTGAAATAGATATAAAACTTGGAAGGATTGTGAACCCTGAAGAGGATGGTGGGGAACTTCAAAAAGGGCATAGGTTCATGGAATCGGCAGACATGTGGCAGATGAAATTAAATGCAGAGAAGTGGGCAGTGCTTCATTTTGGCAGGAAGAACACAAAGGATATAAAATAAAGGCTACAGTGCAAAAAGGGGGTGCAGGAACAGAGGGGTTTGGGGTATACGCCCACAAATCATTGAAGGTGGCAGTGCAGGTTGAAAGCATGGAGAGCAGACTTTATCAATAGCAGCATAGAGTACAAAAGCAGCAATGACAAAATGAGGAAAAGCTTTTTCATGCAGCGAGTGGTTAGGATCTGGAACGCACTGCCAGGGAGGGGGAGCGAGTGTGGTGTAGACATGTTCAATCGCAGTGTTCAAAAGGGAATGGTATTATTATCAAAAAAGCAAAAATGTGCAGGGATATGGTGAGTAGGTAGGGGGAGTAGCTCTAGGTGACATGCTCCTTTACAGGGCCTGCATAGACACACTGGGCCGAATGATCTCCACTTATACTGTAACATTTTCGGATTCTACAATTCCATGACTAGTTTATTCTACTGGCATCTCTTCCAAGTCTCCCTATGTTTACCTTGTGTCATTTTGTGTATGCTCATACGCCTATAACATATTTTTAAAAAGCATATGTTTAATGTGCTACAATTAATGGTATGGAATGTAATTTGCAATGGGCCTGTCCAATTGCATAACCAACCAACCATTTTTTAAACCTTTTGCAATCTCCACTGCTCTCCTATTTATTTCCCTACCAGGAGCAAATGACCAGTTCATAAATAGCTTCAGTACCCTAGTCACTCACTGATAAATTAGAAAGAGGCCCAAACACTGAGCTTCATGGGTTTTGGCCATGCTGTCACAAACACAGCTCCAACAACACAAGAATTTTGACATTCAGGACAAATTAGTCCACTTGATTGGTACCCCAGCCACCATCTTCAACATCCACTCCCTCTACCACCGACCACTAGCAGCAGTGTGTACCATCTACAAGATGCACTGCAGCAACTCAAGGTTCCTTAGACAGCACCTCCCAAATCCACGGCCACTACCATCTAGAAGGGAGAAGGGCAGCAGATAGATGGGAACACCACTATCTGGAAGTTCCCCTCCAAGCCACCCACCATCCTGACTTGGAAATATATCGCCATTCCTTCAGTGTCTCTGGGTCAAAATCCTAGAACTCCCTTCCTAACAGCACTGTGGGTGTACCTACACCACATGGACTGCAGCGGTTCAAGGCGGCAGCTCACCAACATCTTAAGGGCAATAAATGTTGGCCTCGCCAGCAACACCCATATTCCAAGAAAGAGTAAAAAAAGGATCTAGTTGAATAGTGGAGCAGCTCAAGGGACCAAATGGCCTGCTCCTATTTACCTATAATAGTCAAAGCAATAGCCTCCCAGTCTCACATTCTGACTTGGCCATATAAAACTATGTTAAAAGTTGGAATGCCCTGCCTAATATCGTCATGGAGGTGACATAAACAAAAGGCCACTGCAGGAAACAAAGTGTTTTCTCAAGGTAACTAAAGATGGCAATAAATGCAGCCTTGTCAATGTCTCCCATATGCTAGAACTCCAAACATGGACTGCCACTTGCAGGATCAGCTGGCACAAGAGCAAATATATTGCGTCAGAGAGTCATTAATGGCACAGAAGGAAGCCATTCAGCAAAGATTGCATGTCAGCTCTCCATGGAACAAACCCGTCAATCCTACTTCCTCCTTTTATCCTCGTAGACCTGCAAGTTTTATTTTCCTCAAGTGCCTATCCACTTTGTCTTTTGAAATCACTAATCATCTCTGCTTCCTTGTAAGCGGCAAGTTCCAGATGAACATTAAGAACCAAATTTGCAACAAATCTCGATAGAATCGCATGCACCAGTGTCAAAAATCATACATGAACAGCTGTAACAAAGTAGAAAGCAAGCAGCAAATAGCAAAAAGCTTTCAAATAAAAAGTCCTTTGCAAATGGATGTATAAGCAAAGATCATCTAATCCATACTGCTTGTCCTATAGCATCTGAGCCCAAAACTCCAAAGTGACTCAAAAAAGACCTACATCCAATCCTCGAGACAGCCCCACCCCCTCCATGGTTATTTCTTCCAACCAATAAGGGCATAACTTTAGTTGCAAATAAAGGTTCAACAACTGGACCCAAGATAAAGCAGCCATCTAAAGTTAGAATTAAAACTGAATGGGAAAGTGTCACTGTGTTCAGCAGCACAAACTACACTGAGAAGCATTAAAAAATACATATCTTCTGTCCTCAGTGAAACCACCACACGTACTTGGGAAGTTCAACAGGAGCAGCTTTAAAGGCCGAGTTTTTCGGAGCTCAGTTAGTGAAATAGAATGTACCTAGTTCCTTTGGTGAACAGCCTGAAGTCATTCATGCTAGAATTCTCCCTCAGTGGGTGTATTTAAACAAAATTTAACTTGCACCAACAACTCAAGGCCTAATTTTAGCAGACATTTAGATTAAACGCAGATTTTTTCAAATAGAATACAAACTAAGCAAGGGACAAAATTCTGTAGCATTCAGTTCAAAACTGAATGAGATTAGCAGCCAAAAGAGCAAGGAATTATTCAGAATTGAGAAAAAGATTTACATGAGAAGTACAAGGACAGTTGATGCACTACACAATTTCCAATATGATGACATACTTGCACCTCAAGTGACATTATACAAAAATTTCCATCAATCAGGACAAAATTACTGATCAATAAACTCTTCACATCCATCAAGGCTGAAGTTACAGTCACTGCCACAAAGGTGGTCATTCAGTCCTTCGAGTCCATGTAGACTCTCTATCAAGCAAGCCAGTCAGCCCCATTCCCCCACTCTATCCTTGCACCCCTATAAGGTTATTGCCCTTTGAAATCATCGATTGTCTCCGTTACCACCAGCCTAGAGATGTCATGAGCAAAAGGACAAAGGGGTGTTTGTTAATGGTGGTGGTACTGGTTAAAGGAGGTGCTGATGGTGGCATTAAGGTAATAAAGCATAATGTGACAATAGCAGGACAAGGGTAAACACTCTGGAAAGAGCAACATGAACAAGTGACAGCCCTAAACAAAAACAAAAATTCCTGGAAAAACTCAGGTCTGGCAGCATCTGCAGAGAGGAACACAGTTAGCGTTTCGAGTCCGAATGACCCTTCAACAGAACTAAGTAAAAATAGAAGAGAGGCAAAATATAATCTGGTTTAGTGGGGGGGGGGGGGGGGACTCTACTTGTCCCACCCGCCTTAAACCAGCTTCTATTTTACCTTTCTTCTATTTTTACTTAGTTCTGTTGAAGGGTCATTCAGACTCGAAACGTTAACTGTGTTCCTCTCTGCAGATGCTGCCAGACCTGAGTTTCCAGGTATTTTTGTTTTTGTTTTGAATTTCCAGCATCCGCAGTTTTTTGTTTTTATCTAAGTGACAGCCCTAATTGTGGGGTGGGGAGGTGGTGGTGAGGGTGAGGAGAGAGGGGGAGGGGACGGTGGTTGGGGAAAAAAGATCGAAAATAGGATAAAAGGTTGGGGAAGAAAGATCGAAAGTAGGATAAAAGATTGGGGGAAAAAATTGAAAATAGGATAAAAGGTGGGGATAAAACAATGAATAAAAGTAAAAATAAGTGGATAACAAATAAAAATTGAAAAATAAAAATGAATATTGAAAAAGGGGGATTAAAAAGGCGTGAGTATAGAGGAGAGAGTTCCACATCTAAATTTGTTGAACTCAATGTTAAGTCCGGAAATCTGTAAAGTGCCTAATGGGAAGATGAAGTGCTGTACCTCCATTGGGCTTCATTGGAACATTGCAGCAGGCCAAGGACGGACATGTGGGCACGAAAGCAGGATGGTGTGTTGAAATGGTAAAGAACAGGGAGGTCTGGGTCATGCTTGCAGACAGACCAAAGGTGTTCCACAAAGCAGTCCCCCAGTCTGCGTTTGGTCTCTCCAATGTAGAGGAAACCGCATTGGGAGTAGCGAATGCAGTAGACCAAATTGAAGGAGGTGCAAGTGAAGCACTGCTTCACCTGAAAGGGGTGTTTGAGCCTTTGGACAGTGAGGAGGGAGGAGGTAATGGGGCAGGTGTATATCAATGGGAAGAGGATAACCAGGGAAAGAGTAGGGCCCATAATGGACCAATCTATGGGTGGAGCCAAAGCACATCACTAGAGTGCTGAATGAATACTTCACGTACGTCTTCACCTAAGAGAATGAGGATGAAGGTATCGAACTCAGGGAGAGAGAGACTGCGAGGTTCTTGAACAAATTGATATAGGGACTGACAAGGTATTGGAGGTGTTGGCAGGCTTAAAAGTGGACAAATCTCCAGGTCCAGATGATTTGTGTCCCAGACTGCTTAGGGAGACAAGGGAGGAGATCGCAGGGGCTCTGGCCCAAATTTTTAATTCCTCTCTGGCCACAGGGGAGGTGCCAGAGGCTGGAGAACAGCTAATGTGGTTCAGCTATTTAAGAAGGGTTGTAGAGATAAGCCAGGGAACTACAGGCCAGTGAGACTCACGTTAATGGTAGGGAAACTATTGGAGAAAATTCTGAAGGGGAGAATCTATCTCCACTTGGAGAGGCAAGGTTTGATCAGGGATAGTTGGCATGGCTTTGTCAGAGGGAGGTCATGCCTAACAAATTTGATTGAATTTTTTTGAGGAAGTGACCAGATGTGTAGATAAGGGTAGTGCAGTTAATGTAGTTTATATGGATTTCAGCAAAGCCTTTGACAAGGTCCCACGTTGGAGACTTATAAAGAAGGCAAATGCACATGGGATACAGGGTAATTTGATAAGGTGGATTCAAAATTGGCTTAGCTGTAGGAGGCAGAGGGTGATGACAGAAGGATGCTTTAGTGATTGGAAATCAGTGTCCAGTGTCGTACCACAGGGATCTGTGCTGGGTCCCCTATTATTTGTCATTTATATAAACAACATAGATGACTAGGTGGGGGGTAGGATTAGTAAGTTTGCAGATGACACAAAGATTTGCCAGGTGATTAACAATGAGGTTGTGTGTCTTGGGCTACAGGAAGATATAGACGGGATGGTCAAATGGGCAGATGGAATTTAACCCTGAAAAGTGAGAGGTGATACACTTTGGAAGGAGTAATTTGACGAGGAACAGCATGGCACTAGGAAGTTCTGAGGAACAAAGGGCCCTCGGCGTGTGTGCCCATAGATCTCTGAAGGCGGAGGGGCATGTTAGTGGGGTGGTGAAAAAGGCATATGGGACACTTGCCTTTATCAATTAAGGCATAGATTACAAAAGTAGGGAGATCATGTTGGAGTTGTATAGAACCTTGGTGAGGCCACAGCTGGAGTACTGTGTGCAGTTCTGGTCGCCACATTATAGGAAGAATGTGATTGCACTGGAGAGGGTGCAGAGGAGATTCACCAGGATGTTTCTGGGATGAAACATTTAAGTTCTGGAGAGAGGTTGGATAGACTTGGGTTGTTTTCGCTGGAGCAGAGAAGACTGAGTGGTGACCTGATCGAGGCGTACAAGATTATGAGGGGAATGGACAGGGTTGATGAGGAGCAGCTGTTCCCCTTAGTTGAAGTCACAAGGGGAATAAGTTCAAGGTGAGGGGCAGGAGGTTTAGGGGGGATGTGAGGAAAAACTTTTTTACCCAGAGGGTGATGACAGTCTGGAATGTGCTGCCTTGGAGGGTGGTAGAGGCAGGTTGCTTCACATCTTTTAAGAAGTACCTGGATAAGCACTTGGCACGTCATAACATTCAAGGCTATGGGCCAAGTGCTGGTAAATGGGATTAGGTAGGTAGGTCAGGTGTTTCTCACATGTCAGTGCAGACTCGATGGGCCGAAGGGCCTCTTCTGCACTGTGATTCTGATTCTGCGATTGCATGGGAAGGTGGTGTGGGAAGGGGATGAGGTGTTGGGGGTGATGGAGGAGTGGACCAGGGTGTCCTGGAGGGAATGGTCCCTACAGAATGCCAACAGGGGCGGGTGAATAGAAGATTTTTGATGGTGGCATCATGCTGGAGTTGGTGGAAATGGCGGAGGATGATCCTTTGAATGTGGAGGCTGGTGGAGTGAAACAATGAGGACAAGGGGGACCCTATCATGGTTCTGGGAGGGAGGGGAAGGTGTGAGGGCAGAGGTGCAGGGGATGGGTCGGACATGGTTGAGGGCCCTGTCAACCACAGTGGGTGGGAAACCTCTTAAGGAAGAAGGAAGACGTCAGAAGTGCCGTTTTGGAAAGTGGCATCATCGGAACAGATGAGACGGAGGCAAAGAAACTGAGAGAATGGGATGGAGTCCTTACAGGAAGCGGGGTGTGAGGAGCTGTGGGAGCCGGCGGGCTTAGACTGTACACCAATATTCATTATATCTCCAGAAATTGTAACAGAGGGGTCAGGGAAGGGAAGTGTCGGAGATGGACCATGTGAAGGTGCTGGAAGGGTGGAAATTGGAAGCAAAATTGATTAATTTTTCCAGGCCCAGGCGAGAGCATGAAGCAGCACCGAAACAGACATCGATGTGCTGAAAAAAAAAAGTTGTTGGGGAGGGCTCGAGTAGGACTGGAACAAGGAATGTTCCACATACCCAATAAAAAGAGAGGCATAACTGGGGCCCATGCGGGTACCCATAGCCACACCTTTTATTTGGAGTAAGTGAGAGGAGTTTAAGGAGAAATTGTTCAGTGAGTGAACAAGTTCAGCCAGACAGAGAGTGATGGTGGATGGGGATTGTTTGGGCCTCTGTTCAAGGAAGAAGCAGAGAGCCCACAGGCCATCCTGGTAGGGGATGGAGGTGTAGAGGAATTGGACATCCATGGTGAAGAGGTGGCAGTTAGGGCCAGGGAACTGGAAATTATTGATATGACCTAGAGCATCAGAGGAATTGCGATGTAGGTGGGAAGAGACTGGACAGAGGAGAGAATGGAGTCAAGATAGGAAGAAATGAGTTTTGTTGGGCAGAAACAGGCTGACACAATCGGTCTACCAGGACAGTCCTGTTTGTGGATTTTGGGGAGGAGGTAGAAGCGGGCTGTCCAAGGCTGGGAGACTATGAGGTTGGAAGCTGTGGAGGGAAGATTTCCAGAGATGAGGTTAGTGACAATCCTGGAAACAATGGCTAGGGGGAGGTAGGAACAAGTGTCTGAGAGTTGGCGCTCAGCCTCTGCGAGGTAGAGATCAGTATGCCAGATGAGATAGAGGTCAGTACACCGGACAACAACAGCACCTCCCTTGCCGGCAGGTTTGATAACAGTCAGGGATGGACCTGAGAGAACGGGGTGCGGCAAGTTCAGAAGCAGACAGGTTAGAGTGGGTGAGAGGAACCTTTAGCCAGTACCACTGCCATTAAGACCCCTTTGTCCTTTTGTTTATGACATCTTTGTCAATCTCTCCTTTGCCTCCACCTATCGCTGGCCTTCTATCCAGCTTCACTTGCTCCACCCCCCGCCTCTTAAATGGTATAAATTTCATCACATTTTTACTTCTCTTTAGCTCTGAAGGATCATATGGATTCAAAACGTTAACTGTTTTTCTCTCCACAGATACTGTTAGACCTGCTGAGTTTTTCCAGCATTTTCTATTTTTGTTTCAGATTTCCAGCATCCGCAGTATTTTGCTTTTATAATCTTGTACTGCTGTAATTTAAATCCTCAACCTCATCTGCTCCCTGGAGAACAAAGTATTCCACTTAGGAGCTTTTGTGAATTATTCACATCATTCAGTCCATCAAAGCAGATTTTAAATTTTATAGTAGAAAAGCCGGCAATTGTCAGATATTTTTGAAACTCTGAAACTGCAGAGCTCACTTAAGCTGAATTCACTGAACCCAAGCATAACAATATCTAATGTTTGCTTCCCTGTGTGGGATTCTCAAACTTGTGCTTCTTTAGTACATATATTAACTATGATCAATGCCACAAAACATTAAAGACCAAAAATTACTATTTAAGTGCACTCTGCTGTCAGGCACTCACTTGTTTAGGTCGGCCATCTTCTTAAGGATGAAATATACCTGGGGAAGCAAAAAAACGTAGTTTAAAGAAAATATAGCATTATCGTGCTTTACAAAAAACTTCCATCGTGCTCAACAGGAAATTAAATTCTAACACTTCTAACTGAAAAAGTGCCAAAATTCCTGCAACTTTTTTTAAATGACTAAATTCAAATGGTTTGTATAAAAGTGACTAAATATAAATAGATTGTACAATGAATAACCTAATTGCACACAACTGTCAAGACACTCATTCCTATATCTTCACATGCAGAGACATTACAAATTGAGGCAAATAAAAGTGGATGTGGAACAGGATGGCAAAAATGGAGGCAATTAGCATGGGCAACAAACTCATTTTAACAACATCTGTAACTACCTGCTTGACATAGTCTACTCATTTTACAGTGCCAGCCGTGGCTCAGTTGGTAGCACAAACTCAAACTTGGAACCTTGTGCTTCAGGGGCAAGTCCCACTCCAGGGCTTGAGTACAAAAGTCAAGGCTGACACTCCAATGCAGTACTGAGGGAATACTGCACTGTTAGAGATGCCTTCTTCAGAAGAGGAGAAAGAATCAAACTCAAAAAGTTAACTCTGTTTCTCTCCACAGATGCTGCCAGACCTGCAGAGACTTTTTGCCAGCATTTTCTGTCTTTATTTCAGATTTCCAGCATCCATAGTATTTTGCTTTTATCATAAAAACAGATTTGGTCATCGTCACATTGCCATTTGTGGGAGGGAGTTCAGAGCACAAATTGGCTGCTCCATTTCCTACATTGCAACAGTGACTGTACTTCAAAGTACTTGATGGCTATAAAGTGTTGAGGCGTCCAGTGGTCGTGAAAAGCACCACATAAATGCAAGTCTTTCTTGTTACAGCCAATAACATTGCTTTCTGACATCAATCCTAATTCCATCCCCCACCAACCTTTGCTGGACACAAGGTGCACCAGTACTTCAATAATTTATTGTTTACTAACAAAGTCAGAGAAAATGACTACACAGTGGCCTTGAGCTGAATAGCCTAAACCTGTTTCCATGTTGCAGGGCATTAATGCATCAGTGCACTGCGCCACAAAAACATGCACTTGGACCAAGCAGAAAGTTTCTCACATACAATAAACTGGGTCAGTAGCTAGAGTATAGAAGCTAAGCATGTTGGTAGAGGAGGATACAGGTACATGCACTGTACTCGCCTGGTCAGTGAAACTCGAGATATCACTCCACACAAGTGCCACGCAATGACCACCTCCAATACAAGAACCTAATTATGTCTCCTGACATTCAATGACATTACCATCACTGAATCCCTAACCAAACACCCTGGATGTCACCGATGACCAGAAACTGAACTGCACAAGCCACATAAATACTGTGGCTACAAGAGCAGCTGCGAATTCTGTGACAAGTAACTCATATCCTAGCTCCTTAAAACCTGTTCACCATCTACCATCTAGAAGGCAAGTCAGGAGTATAATGGAATACTCTCCACTTGCTTGGATGAGTGAGGCTCCACCAAGAGTCAAGAATCATAGAATGGATACAGCTCCAACACCACAATGCTCATCACCATCCAGGACAAAGCAGCTCACTTGCTTTGCACCCCTTCCACCATACTACTGTTATGTGTAGAGGGAGTATGTACCATCTACAAAATACACTGCAGCAACTTGCCGAGACTCCACCACCACCTTCCAAATTGCGACCTCTACCACGTAAGGGCAGAAGGCACATGGGAACACCACCACCTGCAAGCTCCCTGCCAAGTCACATACCATCCTGGTCTGGAAAAAAAAAAATCACTCCTTCACTGTCACTGAAATTCTGAAGCCTACATACATATGGGCTGCCATGATTCAAGAAGCCAACACAACCCCACCATCTTCTCAACTGACATTCACATTCCATGAATACATATAAAAGACTTTCTCCGCCACCCCCCCCCAATCCAAATTTACTTCCACTTAACTCTTAACATGTAATCCATTAGGTGAAATATGGATGTTTTAATATCCACAATTAACTGTAGCTGCTTCATTCATGATCAAAAATATTAACTTATAATCTCGCTCATAAACTTGATGACAAAAGATTCAGCTATTTATCAAGAATATTAATTGTGAACTTTGTCTTTCCAATTTACTGGGAGTCATTCGTTATTCTATTAGTAGACAAGCTAGCATTATGAGCAGGTTTTTGGTTGTCTTAAATGAATTGCTCTTTGCTCCATTAACAAAGTAACTTTTCTATACCATTTTAATTCCCAACTTACTATATTTCTCCCTTCCTGATCAACCCAGCTGCTTATTGCACAATAAACTCAACAAGCTGCAAGGTCAACTAACAGATAGCCTGAGAATTTCTGATGCTTCTCTAACTGCTACTTGGACATTTATATTAATTTGTGCCAGTTAAGTAACTGTTGCTACTCTAGCTGGCCTGGAAGTTTTCACTCCTAATACATGCCTTGCAGCAAATCTAATGCTGCACTGCAACCCTAACTTTCTATTGCACCTGTGTCTAGATCAGTCTCAAGCAATTGATTAACTCAGCACATTGCTATCACAATCTCAGAATCGCAGTGCAAGAGGCCCTTCGGCCCATCGTGAGAAACACCTGACCTACCTACCTAATCCCATTTACCAGCACTTGACCCATAGCCTTGAATGTTATGACGTGCCAAGTGCTCATCCAGGTACTTTTTAAAGGATGTGAGGCAACCCGCCTCCACCACCCTCCCAGGCAGTGCATTCCAGACCGTCACCACCCTCTGGGTAAAGAAGTTTTTCCTCATATCCCCCCTAAACCTCCTGCACCTCACCTTGAACTTGTGTCCCCTTGTGACTGACCCTTCAACTAAGAGGAACACCTACTCCCTATCCACCCTGTCCATGCTCCTCAATCTTGTACACCTCGATCAATCTTTCCTCACTCCACAGAACAGTTACATTCTCTCATTTCTGCATTCCAATACAACCTCAAGTCCTGAACGATATTTCTCCAGGCAACCTCAACACATGTACCTCAGAAAATGGTAGTTTTCATGCATCTCTCTTCAATGACTTTGCAGCCCATTTTTATGGACATTTGTTCTGCATCTAATTACAACGTCAATTCCCTAGCATCACAACTTCCCTAAAAGGTTGGAACAGTTGCTTTTAAATTGCATATCACCTAGAAAGTTCTGCCTAATCCAAGCTCATCAGTAGTTTCTTTGAATAGCCAGCTCACTGGTGATCTGGTCACCTAGGTTACCCAGCTCTGGAATTTTTCCTTTGAACACTGGGGAGTCATCATTTGCACAGCTCCAAGGCCACTAAACTGACAGGCAGGATCTGCCATCACGCACTTCTGAAGATATTACTTTGAACCCAAACTTAAAACCACTAAATCTCTATCTCCTCCATGCTGTTCAATGAAAAATGAAAGTTGCTGTAGCCCCAGAGGACCATAGGCTGCTCTCTCATTAGAGGCATGACTGGTGGTGAGTTTAACCTGAGGGTCACCACACCTCAGGTGAGGGCGAGGTTGAGAAGGCAGGGCCTTCATGGGTGACCTCAGCCGGTACAGAAATTGAACCTGCACCATTGGAGTCACTCTGCATCTAAAAGGGCAATAAAACATCTACCAATTCATGAGATTTTTTGTGAAGTTGAACAGCTCAAACCTCATTTAGATCTTTATTCTATCCATCCTCGACATCAAAACCCCTATCACCTTCTCACTGCTGAAGCACCCTCCAAATCCTCAGCTCCCTTTCTTCGGCCCAAACTCTTCCTTGTCTGCTATATCATATGCATTGGAGATGCCGTCTTTTAGATGAGGCGTTAAAGTAAGTACCCGGATGTCCTCAAGGTCTTATGTAACTATTCGAGCAAGAGTTCACATTCTTCAAAGCCCTGGCTGACATTTCCCTCTCCATCACTAAAAAGAGATCTGAAACACCACATGGACTGCAGCAGTTCAAGAAGAAAAGTCACCATCACCTTCTCAAGGGCAATTAGGGAAGGGCAAAAAATGCTGGCCTAGCCAGCGACACCCACATTCCACAAATGAAATAAAAAATTCATTCCATTAACCATACAGGCTAGTACCACCGTGAATCTTTTCACACTTTATTCTTTCATGAGATGTGGACGTCACGGCAAGGACATGAAAACAAAACCCATCTGGCTCATAAACAATGACTGAGGCTACCTTTATGTTTCAGATTTGTTTGAATTTATATTCCATCAGCTGCCGTGGTGTATATAACACATACACACACACACTGCATTTCTGGTGGTGATGTTCTGTGGTTTTCACACCTTTCCACTGCACAGTTCAGTTGCTCAGCATATCATTCATGTTGCTGGTGTAACATAAGCACTTGTGTTTTTGCTGCTGAAAATTGGTCATTTTGGCAGAGAGTGATCTTGGTCTCCTGCCACAACACTAGGCATTTCTGTTCCATAAAACAGCTACACCAACAAGCTATTGCTCTTAAATGTTTGTTGGACTTGGGAGTTCGATTTGGCCCACTTAAGTTCATATATACGCAATGCATTTCTGATGATGTAAACATTCTGACGATTCGAGGACCCATTCCAAAACATGCTTCTCAATATCAGGCCAGTTGTTGGTCTCTGTTCTCATGACACATCTGGTCTTGGGCATCAGCTTAGGGCAGATTCCTCTTCCTTACATATTCCACTAACCCCGAATTCCCTTGCTGCAGCAGTTGTTGGGCGAGATAACAAATGTTATGACTTTTAGCTTGAAGCCATCTTCGTACTTCATTTTTTTTGCAGGAAGAACTGTTTGTTCTGTCACCATGTGTAGTCTGCCCTTTGTTTTAAACTCCCATGCATCTTCTTGACATCATTGCCTATATCACCTGCTTGATCCTATCTATGACCCTTAATGCAAGTATAGCCCTAAACATGCATTTATTAGTTGAAACAAAATTAGGCTTATACATTAAGTATAGGCTTAGACATGCATTTTGACACCAAAAATATGAAATCTCATTCACCAGATTGGCCACTATCTACAGTAATTGCACCTATGGCCAGCTCGAATTAATCCTTTAACTGTCCAGTTTAGTGTAGATGGGAATTCTCCAGTCCAAGTAGTGTCAGCCATTTCTTACTGACGGGTATTTAAGTTCACAGGATCTGAAAACCAGGAATACTAAAGATCTTCAGTTAACATTTCATAACTGTTTCTCCCCACAGATGCTGCCTTATCTGCTGAGTATTTCCAGCATTTTCCGGTTTTATTTCAGTTCTCCAACATCTGCAGTATTTTGCTTTTGTATTAAGATCTACATGGCTTTGGGTCCTAAAGGTTCACACTCTGTTTTATAAAGATCTATCTAACACTTGACAAAGTGTGACAGACAAGCCCAACCACAGTTTATTTTTCACTGTCTCCTGCCAACACACGATGGCCACCGACACCCATCTGCACGCCTGCACTCGTCTATGCATGCACAGAAAACCTAAAGCTGAGCCTTAAAGGCAATGGAAAACAGATTAACAAATTTAAATTACCACCCAGATTTTGAGGTTAGATAAAACATGACATATATATTTCATATTCTTGTTAATTTTTTTTAAATTGGTACAGATTTTGTGTTCCTAACTTGAGCATATTGAATCATCCAGGTACAGAAAAATCAGGCGAGGAGGATCACATACCCATAAGGGAGCCAGCCGATGTCCCAATCCATTTTTAATTTTTGTGTCTGTGTCCAGGTGTTTCAACAGCTTCAGAAGCATGAACATGAAAATCTGCTCTATTGCAATTTAAAGTGAGCTTGAAGTCCCCAGCCTCTATGTACACGCTCACTTGTTTGAAACGGGTGCATGTCATAGAAAACGGAACATCAGTAAGCAAAATGTCACATTTCAGCTCCCTAACCTCCGACAGAAACAAAATGCATTAATTTCATTATCCAACAGGAATCCTCAGCAGAGAGCTGACTGAGTATGGTACCAAATTAGTATAATCTGTGTAGATATCAGAACAGTTCTGACAAAAAGGTCACTGACCCAAAACACTAACTCTCTCTCTCCACAGATGCTGTCAGACCTTAGAAAATGCTGGAAATACTCCATTTTTTTGCAGCAGTACCTGCAGTATTTTGTTTTTGATCGAATTAAGATCTGGAGCAAGAATAGGCTATGCAATCCTTCAAGCCTGCTCCATCATTCAACCTCTCATCCACTTTCCGGTCCAATCCTTATGTCCCTAGATTTCTGGACTTAAAGGAAATCTATCAATCTTAGCTCTGAATATTCTCAACAAATAAGCATGCACAGTTCTCTGGGGTAGAGAATTCCAAAGATTCACAACCTTCTGAAGAAATTTCTCAACCCAATCCTAAATGGTTGATCCCTTACATCCTACGACACCCCTAATTCTAGATGAATTAGTCTGGTTACTTAGCTTTGTAGTGCATTACTAACAATATGCTGAAGAAGAGTACACTGCTTAAGCAAATATTCTTTAAATAGAAATGTACAGGCACAATATTAAGTTACTTATGTAATCACATCTAATTATCCCCCACTACCACCAGCAGCAACTCAAACAGCTGTGACAACTCAAAATGATTGAGATACAAACCAAATTTGAATGAGTAAAATCTATATTGTAACAGTAGGTGCAAATCAAATGGACAGCATGAAAATTGAATACTTCACTGAAATCCTGATGGCAATGCAGCAGAGGGCTGCTGGCACCTATAAAACATGAGGCATTGCCTCTGGGAGATGGAGCAAAAAAAAATGCTATTGCAAGGTTTCTCCAACACATACTGGAACCAAGAGAAAAATAAACACTGCACTTAAGCTTATATATACTACTGCAAGACTAAAACTTTACCACTTTACCAGAGTAGATTTCACTGCATAAAATTCAAACTCCAGTCTTGGACACCATCATTAGGAAGCAGGGCCACCCAGCTAACATGAATGCAAGCAACAGCAACATCTCAACACATTTCAGCTCATGGACTGCATCACACTGCAAATGGGCAAAATGGCTCATCACATTTTTCTTTATTCTTTCATGGGAGTGGGTGTCATCGGCAAGGCCAGCAATTTATTGCCCACCCCTGATTGTTCTTGAAACTAAGTGACTTCCTAGGCCAATTCAGAGGGCAGTTAAGAGTCAACTACATTACTGTGGGTAAAGGCAAAATGCTACAGATGCTGGAAATCTGAAAAACAAAAAATGCTGGAAAAACTCAGGTCAGACAGCATCTGTGGAAAGACAGGGTTAACATTGAGTCCTTATGACTCTTCAGAGCAGTCATAAGGACTTGGAACATTAACTCTGTCTTTCTCTCCACAGATGCTGTCAGACCTGAGTTTTTCCAGCATTTTTTGTTTCACATTAGTGGGTCTGGAGTCACATGTAGGCCAGGCCAGGTAAGTAAAGCAAATTTCCTTCCCTAAAAAGACATTAGTGAACCAGATGGATTTTTACAGCAATCAATGATAGCTGCCCTGGTCGCCATTTTCAAAACTAGCATTTTTTTTTTTTAAAAGTTTGGTCCACATCTATCAATCGAATTTAAATTCCACCAGCTGCTGTAGTGAGATTTGAACCCTTGCCCACAAACCATTAGCCTGGGCCTCTGGATTACTAGTCTAGTGATATTACCACTACGCTGCCATCTCCATCAAACCATTCAAACATACAACAAATCATACAATGCACACCAATACTCCTTGCAACAGTTTTACAGGCTATTGGTCAGTTGATTATTTGTCCATTGGGAGAATATGATCAGATTTGGTTGGTACCCAACCACGAACATACATACATTCTAGCACAGCTGCTGCTAAGGAGCATGAAACGAGGAGTAGGTCATTCGGCCCCTCGAGTCTGCTCCGCCATTCAATATCACAGCTGATCCTCTATCTCAACACCATATTCCCGCTTTCTCTCCATACCCCTTGATGCCCCAATATCTAAATAATTATCATGTTTTTTTCTTGAATATACTCAGTGACCCATGGGCCAGAAAATGGCAGATGGAATTTAATGCGGAAAAGTGTGAGGTGTTGCATTTTGGAAGGACAAACCAAGGTAGGACATACACAGTAAATGGTAGGGCACTGAGGAGTGCGGAGGAACAAAGGGATCTGGGAGTTCAGATACATAATTCTCTGAAAGTGGCGTCACGGGTAGACAGGGTTGTAAAGAAAGCTTTTGGCATACTGGCCTTCATAAATCAAAGTATTGAGTATAGGAGTTGGGATGTTATGGTGAGGTTGTATAAGACACTGGTGAGGCCAACTTTGGAGTATTGTGTGCAGTTCTGGTCGCCTAACTACAGGAAGGATATCAGTAAGATTGAGAGAGTGCAGAGAAGATTTACTAGGATGTTGCCGGGTCTTAAGGAGTTGAGTTACAGGGAAAGATTAAACACGTTAGGACTTTATTCCTTGGAGCGTAGAAGAATGAGGGGAGATTTGATAGAAGTTTACAAAATTATGAGGGGTATAGACAGAGTAAATGCGAGTAGGCTCTTTCCACTTAGATTAGGAGAGATAAACACGAGAGGACATGGCTTTAGGGTGAAAGGGGAAAGGTTTAGGGGGAACTTCTTCACTCAGAGTGGTGAGAGTGTGGAACGAGCTACCATCTGACGTGGTAAATGCGGGCTCACTCTTAAGTTTTAAGAATAAATTGGATAGATACATGGATGGGAGAGGTCTGGAGGGTTATGGACTAGGTGCAGGTCAATGGGACTAGCGGAATAATATTTTGGCACAGATTAGAAGGGCCGAATGGCCTGTTTTCTGTGCTATAGTGTTCTATGGTTCTATATCCTGAGACTGTGGCCCCTGGTTCTAGACTCCCCAACCAGAGGAAACCTCCTCCCTGCATCCAGCCTGTGTAGCCCTGTTAGAATTTTATACATTTCAATCAGATCCCCTCTCATTCTTCTAAAATCTAGCGAATACAGGCCCTGTCAAACCAATCTCTCCTCATACGACAGTCCTGCCATCCCCTATCAGCCCTGTGAACCTTCACTTCACTCCCTCTATGGCAAGTATATCCTTTCTTACACAGGGAAACCAAAACTGCACGCAATACTCCAGGTGCGGTCTCACCAAGGCCCTGTTTAACTGCAGTAAGACACTAAAATCCTCTTGCAATTAAGGCCAACATACCATTTGCCTTCCTAATTGCTTGCTGCACCTGCCTGTTTACTGGTGTACAAGGACACCCAAATCCCTTTGTACAACCACATTTCCCAATATATCACCATTTAAATAATACTCTGCCTTTCTGTTTTGGACAATGAAGTGTATAACTTCACATTTATCCATATTATACTGCATCTACCACTTGTTCACTCACATACACATCTTGTCTAAATCACCCTGAAGCCTCCTTGCATCCTCCTCACAATCCCGCCCAGTTTTGTCATCAGCTAACTTGGAAATATTGCATTTGGTTTCCTCATCCAAGCCATTTATATATATCATTAATAGCTGGGGCCCCAAGCACTGATCCCTGCGGTACACCACTAGTCACCAAATGCCACCCAGAAAAAGGCCCATTTATTCCCGCTCTGTTTCTGGTCTGTGAACCAATTCTCAATCCATGCCAGTATATTAACCCCAACCCCATGTGCTTTAATTTTCCCCCTAACCTCTTCTGTGGGACCTTATCAAAAACCTTCTTGAAATCCAAACACACAACATCCATTGGTTCTCCCTTATCTATTCAACTAGTTACATCCTCAAAAAACTCCAGTAGATTAATTAATCATGATTTCCTTTTCATAAACCCATGCTGACTTTGTCTAATCCTGTTAATACCTTCCAAGTGCTGTTACCACATCTTTTATAATAGACTCTAGCATTTCCCCCACTCCTGATGTTAGACTAACTGGTCTGTAATTCTCTGTTTTTTCTCTCCCTCCTTTTTTGAAATAGTGAGGTTACATTTGCCACCCTCCAATCTGTAGGAACTGCTCCAGAGTCTATAGAATTTTGGAAGATGACCAATGCATCAAATAATTCCAGGATCACTTCCTTTGTACTCGGGGTATAGATTATCAGACCCTGGGGATTTTTCAGCCTTTAACCCCATTAATTCCTCTAGCACCATTTTTTAACTAATACTGATTTTCTTTGATTACTCCCTCTCACTAGATCCTTGATTCCCTAACATTTCTGGGAAATTGTCATCTTTTGTGAAGCCAGAACCAAAATACGTGTTCAATTCTTCTGTCATTTCTTTGTTCCCCATTATAGTTTCCCCTGTTTGACTGTAAGGGACCTACATTTGTCTTGGCTAATCTTTTCTCTTCACATATTTATAGAAGCTTTTACAGTCAGTTTTTATGTTCCCTGCAAGTTTACTCATTCTCCATTTTCCCCTCAATCAATCTTTTTGTCCACTTTTGCTCAATTCTAAACTGCTCCCAATCCTCAGGCTTACTGCTTTTCTTGGCAATTTTATGTCTCCTCTTTGGATCTAATACTATCCCTAATTTCTTTTGTAATTCATGGTTGAGCCACCTTTCCGGTTTTATTTTTGCGCCAGACAGGAATGAATTGTTGTAATTCATGCATTCATTCCTTAAATATTAGCCATCGCCTATCCACCATCAACACTTTTATAGCAAGGTTCCCCAATCCATCATTGCCAACTTGTGCCTCATACCTTCGTGGTTCCCTTTATTTAGATTCAGGACCCTAGTCTCAGATTCAACTTCTTCAGTCCCCATCTTAAGGAACAATTCTATAATTTTATGGTCACTCTTCCCCGAGGGACCCCGCAGAACAAGGTTGCTAATTAATCCTTTCTCATTGCACAATGCCCAGTCTAGGATAGCCTGCTCTCTAGTTGATTCCTCAATGTATTGAGGTCTAAAAAACCATCACATACACACTCCAGGAAATCCTCCTCCACAGTATTAATGCTAGTTTGGTTTGTCCAATCTATATGTAGATTAAAGTCACCCATGATTACACTTGTACTCATTGCATGCGTCTCTTATTTCCTGCTTAATGCCTTCCCTTACATCTCAGTTACTGTTTGGGGGCCTATAGACAGCCCCCACCAACGTTTTCTGCCCCTTGATGTTTCTTATCTCCAGGCAAACAGATTCCACATGATTTTCCAAGCCAACATCCTTCCTCGCTATTGCATTGATTTCCTCCTTTACTAACAGTGCTACCCCACCTTCTTTTCCTATTTGTCTGCCTTTCCTAAATATTGAATACCCCTGGATGTTCAGTTCCTGTCCCTGCACACCCTGCTACCATGTCTCCGTAATTGCAACTCTATCATTACCGTTTATATCTATTTGCACTGTTAATTCATCTACCTTATTGCAAATGCTCCACGCATGAAGATACAATGCCTTTAGGCTTGTCTTTTTAACCTTGTTAGTCATCTTAGCTTTATTTCGCACTATGACCCCATTTGTTCCTCGCCCTTGTTTTTTTCCTGCCTTCCACTTTTGCTTCTTAATTTTCTGTCTGTCGTTTCTATCCCCCTCCTCTTTCCCATCTCCCTGCCATTCTAGTTTAAACCCTCCCCAACAGCACTAGCAAACGTTACCCCCCACCCCACCCCGCCGAGGACATTGGTCCCAGTCCTACCCAGATGCAACCCGTCCTGTTTGTACTGGTCCCATCTCTCCCAGGACCAGTCCCAATGTCCCAGGAATCCCGCTAGCATGTGGTACTAGTAGCAATCCTAAGATTACTACCTTTGAGATACTACTTTTTAAATTTATGTCCTAACTCCCTATATTCAACTTGTAGGAGCTCATCCCCTTTTTTTTTTAAACCTATGTCGTTGGTACTAATATGTACCATGACCACTGGCTGTTCACCCTCCCCCTCCAGAATGCCCTGCAGCCTCTCCGAGACATCCTTGGCCCTGGCACCATGGAGGCAACACACCATCCTGGAGTAAAAAGATTAACCAATTTTCTCCCCACAACCCCAATCTCACTAGGGAATAGTGAGGCCAAATTGACTGTAGGTCAGCAGCTGAGAATAGTGAATGTAATATAGACAAGGAATTAAACTAGACCTTCCTGGTCTGCATTACTCCACTACTAACTCAATGTGCTTGTAAAGCAATCAACAAACCTATTAGATTTTCTTACGTCATAAATGGATATAGTGCAAAAATGTTACATGCTGAAATATTCGCAATAAACTAATGGAGGACCACAGGAAAAACACCCAAATGTTCCACAATGTCATACACAGGAATAGCATTTATACTGAAACAGACAAAGGTTTTATCAAAAAGGATGCAAGCAAGAAAACAAACTGTCAGCCACACAAATCAGTCAACAGAAAATATCCATTAGAAAGATCTATGATAAACATTTAGCTTTTCCTTCTAGGATAGCAAGGAAAGGGAAAGAAAAAATTGTTTAAACTGCTTTCTTTGCTCTTCTTGACTTGAAAGCATCACGAGATGACTTCAAATGAGATATAACAAAAACTTAACTTTCTGAATTATAGTCAACTTAGGATCCTGTTAGGGACAATTAACATATAAAGAGAAATCTGAACATGCAGTAATTAACTGAATGAACTATGCCACAAGATTTCAAGTTTTTAAAACAAAAACAAACTTTAATTTTTTCCTATGTATGCAATAAAGTAGAAAGCAAGCACTGCTGACTTAACAATAGTTTATAATGGCATTTACTTCCCATCCCCTCCCCCTGCCAAGAGTTCCCTTATCCCTCAATTTTCCTGGGACCTATCCAAGATATGCCACAGCCCTCTGGAAGGCACTTTCTCCTTCATGGTCCACCTATTCTACAAAATTTCATGAGAATCCTTCCATTAGCAATCCTCCAAATTTTCTTTCAAGACCTCAAATCTCAACTTCTCGGCTCAAACTTAAGTTTCACTGCTTTCTCCAAGATAGCTGCTCACAAGAACTCCAACTGCAATAGGACACTGTAGATTTCTTCCTTTCATTCCAAGCCAAGCAAAATCTTCCAGCCTCTTTTCGCCTCACGAACTCTAACCTGAGCACAAGCGCCAACCCACATTCTGAGCAGTGAATGATAAAAGTTACTATTTTCTCTGCTTAAGGTGCAGGCCTGGCTAACATTCATTTATTTTGTTTCTTCAACTCAGTAAGCTGTCCATTCCTAAACTAAACCACTGACTACTTGCTTCGGTGAGCACAAACACACAAGTTAAATAAAAGAACCTTCTAATCCCCACAGCATATGCCATGGCAACATGGTATGCTTTAGAATGTTCAAAAATACATAAATTAACCATCCTGTACCTTCAAACACCACCACTGATTGTGACCCAGAATCAGAATTGTTACAGCACAGGCAGCCATTCAGCCTATCATGTCTGTGCCGGCTCGCTATAAAGCCTATTTACTTCGTGCCTCTCCTGTCTTCTCCCTGTAGTCCTGTACATTCTCGTCTCAGATAACAATCCTTAACCACTTGCTGCATGAATAAGTTTTTCAAGTCACCTTTGCTTATTTTGCTAAACAACATGAATTAATAAATACCACGACTAATTTATCTCTCTAACAGATATAACTGCCCTCTCTCCAGACTTCTGATTTCACTAAGAGGTCCAGAGGTGGGTCATGCATTGTTTAAGTTTTCTCATTTTCAACTGTTGACTAGGTTACCTTTTAACTGTAACTCAGGCTCGTTTGATTTGGATCACTTGTTGTTTACTTGGTTCTTAATATTTTCCATTTGTCTTACATTTAACATTTTAATCTCCAACCCAAAAGTTACGTTCCTAAAACTAAAAGCTATATCTCTAAAACATGAATTATGGAATCAAATATTTGCAAGTCACCAAGGAAAAAGAGTTTTCAGTTAAATGTGGACCAGCCATACCAAAAATCAATTTTCCATATGTACAGGCTCACCATGTTCTAAGTTATTAACTCAGGAAAAATTATTTCCCCTGATGTCTGTTATTCGCTCAAATAGTTAACCGAAAAAACATTTAAGGGCCTAACAGGGCAGTAACTCAGGTCAGGATAAAAAAAGAGAAACTTTCAAGTCAAGAAACTTATCGTCCCTAATTCCTCAAAAATGACAGACCAAGTTTCTAGGTAGCCTTATGCAACTGAAGATCGTTCAAATCAATGCCAATTTTAATGTCCACGGAAGCACAACTCAAAGGTCTTGCGTCCCTCACTGAAGAACCTATATTTGCATGAAGCAGATCTCTGACCCACCCACCACCACCCTGCAGCTCAAATCCCAGGGGGCGCTTGGGCTTTCAGCCAAAGCTGACTGCAGATTTGCCAGCTGAAAAGGCAATTGTTGGATCCCACCCTAGTCTTTCAGGGAAATAAATTAAGCACCTAACACACACTCTCTCTGCTATCCACAGGGACTGGTCAAGTAGCCCGACACTTTACAGAGAGAAAGGCACCTTGGGCTGCTCATCCACAAGAGTTGACTCCACAGGAACACTAGCAAGAGGTGTTAATCACAGCCATTCTTCCGTTGAAGAGTCATACGGACTCGAAACGTTAACTGTGTTCCTCTCTGCAGATGCTGTCAGACCTACTGAGTTTTTCCAGGTATTTTTGTTTTTGTCTTCGATCAAGGCAGTCCAAAAAGGGGGATTTGCACTGACCTAGCAACTCAGTTTCAAAATTTGCACACAGCAAGATTCTAAATTATTAATGCAATGAACCACTGCTTAGCCTGCTCCTGACAGTTAGTTGAGCAAGATATGTTGATCAAGATTCCAGAATTTTCTACTCTTCACAATGCCATGGAAACTTGAGCCACCAGGAAAGGTAGTCATGCCACTGTTTAAGATCATACGGAGTAACCACTGACAGTCAAACAATCAGCACTGCAATATCAGCTTCAGCTCAATTGCATACTCAAATCTTGAGTAGGTCTACTTGAGTTGGTAGGACATGTATAAGGCTCAGCCTTGTATGTTTCATTTTCACGTACTAATTTCCAGTAGAAGACCAAACTGATCCTTGGTTATGTTGATTGGCAATTACTTGTTTCTAGAAACATTTTAGAAATCATTTCTGTCTGGCTAAAAAGTCTAAGTAAGCAGGACATTATTATACTAGGTAATAAATCAGATATACTTTTGAGTAAAGTATTAAAAAATCATATGCACCTGCAAAAAGCCTTCCACCACCACTTATGATAAATATTGTCTAAATCTATTAATCATCATCCTTCAGAACCTCAGACCCAAAAGCAGTGCCTCTATACCCAACTAGACAAGAATGAACTGTTGGCCATTATAATTAGCCAGGACTTTATTACTTTATTAATCAGTTGCAGATGGCAAGATTATAACCAAACTAATTTAGAGTTTCCACAGCAGGGTGTGGAAGACAAATATACAACTGCATTCAATACAAGATAGAATCAGCTACCTCCACTCTTACAGAAATAGTGAACGATTTATACTGAACTTGTTTTCCCCCCCCTTTCAGTTCATCTCCCTGAAATATGACAGGGATCCTGTTCAAATGCTCAACCCTTTCCGGCTCACAGCAAGATTGGCAAAGCAACCAGACCTAAGTGAGGAGCAGAGGCGGAAGCCGGTTCGATCACCAGGCAATAAGTTTTACATTGCCGAACTGCAGCTGTGGCACAAAATGGACATTTCAAATCAGCCTCACATATTCTGCCACCATCCCTCCCTCCACCCACCCGCCCATCTCTCCCTCCCCCCCCTCCTCCCTGCAACCCCTTCCCGCTCTCCTCCCTGCAACCCCTTCCCGCTCTCCTCCCTGCACCCCCTTCCCCCCTCCTTCTTGCACCCCCCCTTCCCCTCCCCCCTCCTTCTTGCACGCCCCCTCCCCCCCCTTGCCCTCCCCCCTTCTTCTTGCACCCCCCTTCCCCTCCCTGCGCTCCCCTTTCCCCTCTCCTCCCTGCACCCCCTTTCCCCTCCCCCCTCACCTCCCTGCACCCCCTTTCCCCTCCTCCCTGCACCCCCTTTCCCCTCCCTCCTCACCTCCCTGCACCCCCTTTCCCCTCCTCCCTGCACCCCCTTTCCCCTCCTCCCAGCACCCTCTTCCCCTCCTCCCAGCACCCTCTTCCCCTCCTCCCTGCACCCCCCTTCCCCTCCCCCCTGCACCCCCCTTCCCCTCCTCCCTGCACCCCTTCCCCTCTCCCCTCCTCCCTGCACCCTCTTCCCCTCCTCCCTGCACCCCCTTTCCCCTCCTCCC